>NC_051183.1:76036718-76100626 GCF_013339695.2 Rhipicephalus sanguineus | reverse complement strand
TCTTTCTTGACTTGCAGTCGTTCCTTCTTTACCGCCTGCACGGTCTCTCGCTCTTCGCTTCTTGTGCCCTTTTTATCCTCTCCTCAATTAGCTCCCAGCACTCGGAAAGCTCCTCTTCATCCGCGCCAGAATCCTTAACGGCTGTATTAAATGTGGCTTTCTATGTATAGTCGCCACCTCAATCCCCAGCTCCCTCGAACAAAAGCACTAAATCCGGTTTTCTCAATTTGTTCAAATCAATGCTCAACCCGTGCAGACTTCCGTTGCTCAAACTGCCGTGAAGGTACCTCTAAAAAACCCAATCCTTCACAAAGCAGCAACTAATCTACCCCTTTGGATAAACATCACCATCTATCCAACATCTGGTAGAATCTCTACGGAAAGCGAGCACTCACCAGCATCGGTACCAGGAAAGAACACGAACCGATCCCGCCGCTGCCAACCAGTTGATGTGACCAAGAGGGGCTGAGGCTGCCACCCAGGTTCCGGCGAAGAAGGACTTTTGCGACGCTTCACACACGTACAAGAAGAAAACCTGTTTATTTACATATTTACAGGAGGTTTAAGAACAAAGCGTAGAGACGCCCTTAACATCACAAGGGCCCAGAGCGAGACGAGAGGGCGAGCGAAGGCCAGTGAGTTCACAGCGCACTCCCGACGCGCTCCTTTTATATCGGTCCGTGCACGCGCTAGACCCGGCTGCGTATAACAGGCCTGCCGATGCACGCTCCTGTAGCGAACCCCTGATCTCCACTAGGAGAGCTGGATGGAGCATCGAGCACGCGGGCGCGAAGCCACCGGAAGCCGCCGTTTTTGTCCCGGAAGAGAGCTTTTCTCTTCTTTTTTTAAAGAAATACCTGCCTGTAGCTCAGTAAAACTGTACGAATCGACCGGAAAAGTCGCCAGGGAAGACATTTCACGCGTAAGTACCTCAAAGTTGCATTACTTTTTACGCATTTTGTACGTTGCAGCACTCCGCCATATTCGGACGGTGTCGGCACGGCGTCTCTTCATCTTTCGTGTAGCGTTCGTCGGCGTCTAAAGTGAGGCGTAATCGCAGAGTTTGAAAAAATAAAAAAAAAACGATCATAGCAACAGCTGCCACCCGAGAATATTTGAATTGCGCGAATGAGACGGAGAGAAGACGCCAGCTTCCGGGACAAACATGGGACCTTCCGGTGGCTTCACAAGCGCCCGCTTCCCAGAGCGGGGATGCGCCGTCCAGCCTTTTAATGGAGGTCAGTGAGCGAACCAGGTGATTTCCCGCGTTCCTGTGGAACGCGGACAGCGTATGGCAGGTACGCTGATGAGCGTCCCTTGCAGCCCGGTTCTTTTGTATTGCCGGTTACAGGCGTTAGTCGTCGGCACGGAGATCTACAACCAAGCATTAAAGTGGGTGCATCCATGTTCAACGGTGCTATAGCTGCCAGACATCAATATACATCGTGCAAACTCTCTTATATCAATGTACAGTAAACATTCAGTTACTTCTGTAAGGGCACGTTTTACTTTCGCGTTATTCCGATTCCTATGACGGAGGGATCAACCATGTTTTTTTTTTGTCCTTTCTCTCTAATTTTCTGCGACCAGTACTCTAACTGCCCCTTACTTATTTCAATCGCGGGTGTGGTTCAGCTTTCCATAGTCATCTCTAAAACCCAAGGCTACATGTAGGCTCGTGCCAAACGTACACCTGGATGGATATGTCCACATTCAATCAGAACACGCTCTGCCATTTCCATATCTTCCCCTTATACGTAGTTTCCCGCAAAAAACAGGCAACAGACGAGTGAGAGGACAAGGACACAGCGCATTCTTCCAACGTCACTTTTCTCCCGAGCCTGCCCTCATCCTTGAGATGAAATAAAATTGATTGAATTGAATTGATTTAAAGTTTCTTGGATTGGGACGCATGTATATACACACAGGAAAAGTAAGAAAAGAAAAAAGAAAAAACCAGGAAGTAAAACCGAAAGGTGAAAAGAAGAAAAGTGCCGATAAGTCACACACGTGTGCCAACACCGCCCCCCTTCCCATGTCCCGCCAAAAACAAAAGCTCATTGTCAAAAGATGCAAGGAAGGCATGCTTACGCATGCGTCCCCAGACCGTTTATTTTCCTCAGCCTCGATGATTTCCCTCACCCTTTGGTCCCGACTGCATGCGTAAGCTGCCTTCCTTGCATCTTTCTGACAAGAGCCACGATGTTAGAATAGGTTAGGTGTACCGACGTTCCGCCTCCGCCACGCAGCCTCCTCGCCGAACATGGGGATGCGCTTCGCGTTTTTTTCCGACAGGCTGCGCTGGGTGTATCGAGGCTCCAGTCAGCCGCTTCAACGGGGGCCGCGTCGCTTACAAAGCTGCATTTGCGACAACTCTTCAACTGCTGGCCGTTCGTTTTTAGGGGTGAAGCTCCTTAAGGCGGCACCCGTTCGTCCCTCGTCGTGCTCGTAGTAGTGAGTAACAAGTCTTACGCTTTGACCTCCAAGGTGGTGCCGGTGGGAGATTCTCCTGTGCGTTGTTGAACAATAAAAAATTCGCAGCGTGCGCGTTAACTAAAAGCCGAATTCTTCTGTCTCTCATTCCCCATTAGCAGCCATTGGCATGTTCCAGTAGGAAACGTTAGTAGAAGTAGAAGTGTAAGTGTTAGCTAAAAGCCGACTTCTTCTGTCTCTCATTGCCATTAGCAGCCATTGTTTACCTCCAAGGTAGTGCCTGGTGAGATTTCTCCTGTGCGTGATTAAACAATAAAAATTTTGTTCAAAACGCCGTTGATTGATGAAATAAACCAACGAAAGACGCCAGATGTTTTGTAAAAGCAGAACGAAAGAACGCCAGATGTTTTTCTTAAAGTGTATTAGTAGTACTTGTATGTAGCCAACCTCGCCCGATCGTCAACGGGCGAGGTGGACGGCAACGGCGCGAGGACCCTGCCGTACGAGAGTTAAATCACACTAAAAAGACATACTTTGCGGGCGATACACTCTAGTGAGCTTTCAACTTTTCGTCTTAATGTACATGATAAAGAAATTATTTCTACGAAAACGCAAGGCACACCTTGAGCAATATGTTTGGTTTTGGGACGCTAAATGGAACCATGAGGCGATGCGAAGGCCGGCAGGAGCACTTGCACGATCGCGTTCCGTTGGCTTTCGTTGGGCATGCTACCGACCTCGCGTCGTGGAACGCGCTTCCCTGTCTTCCCTCTAGCCTTGCCTTTAATTCGCACAGGGCGAGCGGGGAATGCGGTCGCTCTTGGCGCTCTTTCGCTCGGGAGCGGACTTCTTCCTTGCATTTCACCGATCACAAGTGATAATGAAGGGACCACGTAAACCAACAGTACAATAAAAGTTTGATGTTTAATATATACACGATGTTTTCACACTCTTTATAATATGTACTGGGCGCATTTCACGGAAGAGTTTCACGGTTTACAGATGATTCCCTCCGTAGCTTCGCCCCACTCATCATCATTCACCCCGTGGATATGCTGTGATTTTTGGCTTTCCTTTCCTTCCAACAAATAGTTTTCTTCTCTTTTTTATCAGGGTAACCGCACATATCAATCTGATTTGAAAGTAAATGCACAACATCAAGAAATTCAGTGGCGGTAGCCAACAGATGGAAATACATAGGAAATATAGCTTCTGCGAACAGCGATAATGAGTTTACAGGTGAACACGAATTTCAAAAATATTTTAGCTCGTGCACAAATAAGGCCACCGTGGCAAATTGGTTGAGGCCGCCGCGACAAACTGGGTTAATAATAACATCTGGTGTTTTACGTCCCAAAACCACGATATGATTATGAGAGACGCCGTAGTGGAGGGCTCCGGAAATTTCGACCATCTGGTGTTCTTTAACGTGCACTGACATCGCACAGGCCTCTACCATTTCGCCTCTACCGAAATGCGACCGCCGCGGCCGGAATCGAACCCGCGACAACGGAACACCGTGCCCACGACCTTCGGGTCAGCAGCCGAACACCTTAGCCACTGGTCCACCGTGGCGGACCCGAACTGGGTTAGTCAAAAAGAAAAAGGTATTCTCTGAAAAAGAAAGCGGGGGTGAGGGGGGTTGACGTCTCTCTATATGATGCTTGTAAGAAGAAAGCAACACATTTGACAATGGTAGGTTAGAAATTCCTTTCATGGGTTGTCGTTGTGCATGCACCATATCGCATGGATTCAAGCAGCCGCCCACGGTGTTAGTTAATTGTTCAGCCGCCTTTGCAACGTTTACACGTGCTGGCTGGCGCGTGGTAGTGAAGGTTAACGTCCGTTTACCGACCAATCCATCATGACTCACCATGTGCCATTCTGATTGTGCCTCTCGTTATTCGTCACAGACATGATGTTTGTTGCAGTAGCAGAAGTAGAACTTTGTGCCCTGCTCTGGGTGCACAAACGTGAAATGGTCGTGCCCGTTTCCTTTTCAGCGTCCTAACCATTTGCTTTCCAGTTTCTTCTTTCGGGAATGACAGGAATTGAGAGTGACACCATATTCCGTGACGTCACTGTCTGACCCGTTAAAACTAACACGCCAAACCAGACGAGGCCCCATTCGTGCACATACGTTCGCCAGTCGAAACGCCTGCCGCCTAAATGCTAGCCTATTTGAAATAGCTTATCCTTGTTCATCGTGTCCTTATTTACACAACTTATATTGTCCAGATGGGCATAGAAGTGCTCTTTGCCGCGATGCATCTCGGGCTACAAATCGTGCACGGAGAAAATTTGCTTTTTCGCTGCTCCGAAGGATAGTGACCGCTTGAAAATGTGGCCACTGCTACTCCACTGAAAAATCGCGACTTACAAACAACAAATTTTGTTTGTTAAAAACATTTTGATGCGCGATTTGTCACCTAATCATGGGAAGCGCTATTTAAAAGGAAACGTTCTTGTGAGGAAACATTATTTCGTACAGTTTAGCCGCACCATACAATATTCGAGCTAAAGCAGCTTTTTCAGGCAAAAATATGTAAAATTCGTAGATCGTGCCAATACTGTGATAAAATTCTTGGCGCACCATAACGTATATATCTTGCAGTCTATTTATTTTGAATATGTCAAAGAGCGGCTTCGTAGTCATCGGCCACAAGCTGTCGCCCACTTCATTGCATTCTCTTTCAATCCTGTATTTTCCGACGTGGGAGCGGCGCGTCACCATTTAGTGCACGCCCCGAAAGACCTAAATAGAGTTATTTTATTCCATTACATCAAAGCATCCGTCTTCTCGCAAATGTTTACGGAATTTGCAAATAAGCGGTTCGTAGTAAAAGATTCTGAAGGCTCACTTGATCTCATATGCGAAATGCCCCTTAACATGACACCTGCTCTTTATATGATGCTGACCGCAAATACATTAATTAATCTTTCGAGGGCAAATGAAGGGTGAATTCAACACGCGTCACGCAACTGCAGATTTACATTTGTAGACAAATGCGGGCACGATCGCCTAGGCCACGGTGTTGCCGAGGCCGAAGGTGGTGTTTATGAGCTTCACGCCGCATGCCGAACCGTCATGCATAAAACACTACTAAGTCTTTATATCTAACTTATGTATATGATATTACAATACCACACAATCCTCACAGGGCCTTGCGATATTGCTAAACACGCTAAAACACCGAATGTTAGAAGCGTCAGGTTTGTGCTGGGTATAGCCAGGTGGATGGATGGATGGATGGATGCTATGAGCGTCCCCTTTAAAACGGGGCGGTGACATGTCTGCCACCAGACTCGAAGAATACTCTAACCGTCTCTTACTTATTTCTATCGCCGACGTGTTCAGCTTTCCATTGTTGTCCCTAAAACCTAAGGCTTCATGTAGACTCGTGCCCACACGTATACCTGGGTGAATATCGCCACATTCAATCAGTACATGTTCCATCGTTTCTTAGTTCCCCGCAGCATGTACATTGTTCTTCTTCGTTACTAAATCTCGCTTTATAACTACGCGTTCTAAGGCAGCCCGACCTTGCTTCAAACAGTAAAGCGCTTCCCCTTGAATTATCATAAAACCTTTCCCTCCTTATTTCGTTTTTTCCTTTCGGTAGTTACTCAGAGCCGGCTTCTTTTCCATCGCTGTCATCCAATAAGTCCTCTCCGCCTCTCTGACCTTCCGCTTAATGCTCCCTTGTTGCCATATCGCCCGCACTGCTAGCCGTATATTTACTGGTGAGCTCTAGTTCTCTTTCTCCACTGCGTGTCAACGCTTTTTCTATACAAATACCTGAAAACCTTCTCTGCCCATCTACTCTCCTTCATTTTCCTCAGCCTCTCTTCGAATCTCATTTTGCTCTGCGCTTCCCTCACTTCAAAGCCTGTCCATCCCATATCACCCTTTACAGCCTCATTTGTCGTCTTCCCGTGAGCGCCCAACGGCGAGGCGGCCCACCGTCCTTTGATTTACATCCATTCCTGATTGCACCTCTGACTTCATGCACACCTACTGAGTTCCCAAATGTAAGCCCCGGGACCATCACACCCTTCCACAGCCCTCGAAGCACCTCGTACCTATTGTATCCCCATAAAGCTCTGTGCTTCATAATTGCAGCATTCCTCTTTCCCTTTGCTACCGCTGCTTTCTCCTGTACCTCCATATATCTATCCCCCTCATTTACCCATACTCCGAGGTACTTGTACTCGCTTACCCTCGGTATTTTTTGGCCCTGTATGAAGACCGCATGGTCTTCGTGGTCATTGAATACCATCAATCCACATTTTGCTGCACTAAATCCTAGTCCTAGAGCCTCACATTCCCTTCCGCATATATCTGCCAGTCGCTGTATATCATCTTGACTGTCCGCAAATAAGACAATATCATCAGCATAAAATAGACCTGGAAGCTTCTGCTCAACCATCGTGCCGACCTGTTTGTGTGACAAATTAAATCCAATGTTGCTACCTTCTAGCGCTTTTTCCATCCTCACCATGTACAGCATGAATAACAGCGGGGACAGAGGACATCCCTGTCTCAGCCCCTTGCTAATGTCCCGCGCCACCGTCCCGCGCGCGCCTCCTTTCGGCAAGAAAGGGAAAGAGGTCCCCGATTTCTCCTCATTCCAATGCGCCGTCGCTCCACCTAAACTATTCTAACACCGTGTGCTAGGGGCTGCTTGGCACATACACGCTTACCCTCTTCTCTTCTTTTTTTCCTCCTCACAATCGCTTCCCTTTCCCAACACTTTACTATACTACTACCAGGTGCTAAGGGTAACCTGATTCTCAAAGGCGGGTGGTTTTCTGCCCGAAACTTTGACTCATTAGGTGAGGGCAAGGCTTTTCAGGGGCGTTCCTTTGGCAAATATTGGCTATGGCTCTCTTTATCACTTTCAAGTGCACCGAACTGAAAGGGAGGATAGGTTTATCTGCTCTAGGTTCATAGAACCAGCAAACGTGGTTCTCTTTAAAAAATTAGCAGCAGGTTACCTCAAGCACCTAGTAGCGTCCGTTGTGGAAAAGCTTCTTACGAATGTGAGAACAGTTGGATCCACCGTGCGCTCTGTCAACCAAGAGAGTGATCAAACACACAAAAAGGAAATATGTCGTCATTGCCTACATCCACAAGTTGTCTCACAACTTCAAAAAGATCGCCTTACAGAGCCGATGTTCGCGTCGTGTTATCGGCACCCTAAAAACTTGTAAAAGTGTGTAAAATTACCAAGCCAAATGCTAGAATAAGTATAGGATGCATCAAGAAACATGTCACCTATTATTCAAAGTGTACACCGAGGGCATTGTCTAGCGAATACCTTTAAAATGCAACCGTTTCCATGTTGGACAAACCGGTCGTCGTCTCAACGACCGGCTTCGCGAACACGCAAATCACGTGAAAAGAAGGCGGGAGGTTGGCAGGCACTTCACTGCAACAAGTGCGGTTGTGTGCTAAAGTTCTAGTAGTGCATAGTCTAAGCGAGAAGCAAGGACACAATATTCTGTCGTGCCGGTGTATTTGGATCCGTCCCTTCTCGGCAACCAGGTTGTTGCTACGATAGGGCAGCGTCGTACCCGGACTCCGTTTGGTAGCGTAGTCGAGTCTCCGGGTTGAGGAACTGATGCTAGCAAGATGGGAAAAAATAACAAGTTTACTGGCACTTTTCGTACACTCAATTTACATCGTGACAAGGACAGAGTTCAGCGACGAGCGAATCGGATGAGCCTGTTACCGAGGGCTCAGAGCCTCCTTTCTCACTCAGCACCGTCGTTTTAACCCCTCAGTTTGGCTCCTCCTTCTTGATGACCACCAATCACACACACGACACCTCCCACCATGGCACAGTCCATTTCACTGTCGCTGAGGGGTCGTTTCCCACTTTAAGCAGCAAGGGTCCTGCGGTTGACGGCACGCAGGTGGGGGAAGCAGGACAACAGGTTCCTCGTGCTTGCCCCTGCAGTTCCGTCAGGTGGCTTCGGCAGCGTACCAAGCCAAGTCCAGGTGGCCCATTGTCTCCGGCCTGGCCGTCCCAGACCTTGAGGCCGAGATTCTGCCCATTGTTGGTCACTCGCCGTTCCAGGAAGGATGCAGGTGTTCTAGCAGTGTGGGGACGCCTCGTCCGCCGATTCTCATGTTCAGCGCCTTGCCACCGACTGCCAGTCATAACAATTCGCATAGCTTCCATCCCCTTAGCTAAGAAGGAACCAGCATATCTGAGTGACACGGCACGTGTACGGTGATGTTTTCTTGTAATTACTTTGCACCGCTGTCATACGCATCTTGTAATATTGCACTGCATCAATGCGCAATGTTGTTGTGAAAATGTGTAAAAGGGTCCGCTTATTTTGTCAGTGAACTTGATATTTTGCGCTGTGTGTGTCATCGTGTTTTGTCCTTCGTCCCGTCCTATGCGCAACGTTACTCGTCTGGACGGCCACCCCTGGTCGCACAATGAAGTTTATTTCTCTCTTTCTCTAATTCACAATTTTTACTCAGAAAATATGAGACCTCCTACTTAAGGAAGGAGCATTTGAATGGTAAGGTGTGAAATTACGAGTGAAAATTCAAGCTTTACTATTGTGACTTATTGTCCACGCCTTAAACACAATGACCGTATTTACATTTACTTCGAACTCAGTGGTCTTGGACGGATGATTTTGGTATTAATGTCAGAAAATCCTAACCTTGTTTGAAATCTTCGAGAAGAAAAATACATTTACCTTCGATAAAACGGGGAAGGTCCATTGCGACAGGTGGTCCCTGGTGCTCCTCAAATTTTCCAACACGGCTTTCGTTATACCTGTAACAGAAGTACCATATTGAGCTTCCTGCAGCCCCTCTCACATCTGCGCTCCACTCATTACTTCATCCCTTTATATTTTGGCCTGAGGAGTTGCATACGTGGACACACCATGAAGTCATCATAAAAGAAGGTAAGGCGCGTGAACACCGACACACAAGAAGAGTTCAAGGCAACACAAACGATGATTTCTTCTCTGATGCATCTTTGCCAACTTGCTCAACTTTTTACAGTTCCTGAACAATGTCGTAGCACCGACCGAAGCGTCAACCTCTTCAGTCGTCGTGACCCAATTTGGGGCCATTACTTCGAGCTACGCAGCTAATTCTGCAGCAGAGATTTTTTACCTTCAACTTGAATTGCTCGAGTGGAATGCATTGCTTTACTTAAGCTCAACAAAATGGCGCTCCATGTCGGGAATCTGTGACGCACCGCGGGTTTGAAAATGGCGTTCCCCAGCAAACGTCAACTTTTTCGTCCTCGCAGACCTTTCTGTGGTTTATTTTTACCCAGTATGAGTGACAGCGCTACTGAAAGGCCATGAAGTTCTAATAACTTTTATGCATAATCTGTGTTGTAAATTGCAGTTAGCAGCTGTTTAACCTAATGAAATAAATTTTAAATAATTAAACTTAATCAGTAAAAATAATTAAATTTCACCAGTTTTTTTCGTGGGTCATCCGAAATAAATTTTCCCGTTTTCTTGTATGCTTAAGAGCAAAATAAAGAAGTTTGAAATAAATTGACTTAAAATTACCTTCTCGGGACTGAAGAGGATAAAACAATAATTCACGCTCATTCCTGAGCCATTTTTATAACGCAAAGCTTTTATAACTCACGTAATTTGGCGGCGTCATGCACAAAAAACCGGCGCCGGAGAGCGTAGAGAGATGCGGCCCACGAAGGTTCACCGCTCACATGCGTATTTGTATAATTGTAACGTTGCGTAATTAGCAGTTATTTGTAAATTTTTATTGAAATGCTGCGTTTGTTTCGTATTGCTTCTATTCTTTGTAACGTATTACCCTGATGGTGACAGGAATATGCCGTATGGCGCTGAGGGTGACATGACTAAATAAATCAATGATTTAAGGTATGTGCCATCGGCTGACACATACCTTTATGCCCGGCCGTATTATCTTTGTGCGCTACGTTGGTGGAGGAGCGTCGCGTCACTCCCCGGTCGCGCTCGTTGGGTAAGCCTCGCGCAAACTCGTCTGGACACACTGTACATCACAAGTTAGCGACATCAACGCCCATCGCACTTTTCTGTGATTGTGTATCGCGACCAAAACTGGCACAGTCACACTGGTCGGATGAGCCACCACTTTCGCAGCTTCAGAAAGTACTGACGCCCAATGTGAGTGTGGTTTGTATTCAATGACCGAATATCACCATAAGTTTAATGAATTCAAAAGCTAAGCTCTCCCCCCCCCCCCTTTCCCTTAATTTAATTGAGTACATCCACGAAAATGGTTGAGCCATATTGTGAAGCTGCTGATAAAAAGCTCTAATATAACGGCACGCATTCACTGATTATGCAGGATGAAACATAAAGAATCACTGTCCGACATAGACAACTAACCAAATATTTTACCATGTGTCTGGTCCAGTCAACGTTGACCATCTGCATACGTAATAAGTGTTCGAGAGTGATATTTCTCGCATGTGGTCACATGTCTTCGTTTGGTTCAAGCAGTCTGACCCAACGCATTTCTCCGTGTTGTTTCGTTTCCACATGTACAGAAAAATTGGATCCGTTGTATTCAGCACCTAGGCAAAACATAAACACTATTTTTAGTGCCGTTCATGAGATAAGTAAACCAATAAGTACTTTCTTGAGGAAAGACGCCATCTAGGACATAAGTTGCACAATAGAAACGGGACAGTGGGAGCTGAGGTTTTTTTTTTTTTTTCTGGGGTTTAACGTCCCAAAACCACGATATGATGAGTGGGAGCTGAGGGTAACTTACAACATAGATGCATCATCTATATTTTAATTTCTAGTTCTAACGCCAGCTGCCACACTTCGCACAGCACAATCACAATGCCATTTCTCATGCCCATGTAGGTTCAGGGTTTATGTGAAAGTCGGAGGAAGTTTTCGCTGCTGTCGGGAAAAAATTCACTCTGAACAATTATTTATTTTTGCGCGAGCCCTTTAAAATATAAGTCGTCGGCTTGGCGCTTTTCTAACTATCCTCTCATTGTCTACTGGTAAATTTCGTGTTATAAATTATAGTTCACGTGCCACAGTTTTGAAGAGCACTACTGACATTGCTAACGATTTTTTCAGCGTCAATAATTACTGCGATTTATAACCTCTGTAACTACCACTCTTATTCACCGTGTCTAACTTCCATCATGAAAGTACAAATTAAATATAAAACCTCCAAATTAACTTTATATAATGTACATTTTACTCACGAAAATGTTTAAGAAGTATTCCTTTCTTCGCGATGCGTGTCCCCATAGAGGTTAATTCATTATTTTTTATTGTTTTTTTACTCTTTTTTCCTTCCTTACCTTTCTATCCCCCCTTACCCCTTCCCCAGTGCAGGGTAGCAAACCGAAAAACTTCTGGTTAACCTCCCTGCCTTTCACTTAACCTTTCTCTCTCTGTTTTTTAACCCACTAAAGAATATGCACCCTGAATATTTTGTTCACTTCTGAAAAGCACGCCTTTATCTTTCCCTTAACAACGCTGTAAAACCGATCTGGCAGCTAGATCTATTGCGCAGGTATGAATGTATAGTATAGCGCTTATAAACCTTAGAGCTAAACAAACAATACGAGCACTTACATCGGGATTGTAACATACAGAAAACAACGGCAATTAGGAAGTGCTGTCTCTTGAAAGTGTTCCAAGGTTGGTGCTGCAGGCTGTCTTTTTGTCGACAGGAAATAAATTGGGAGAGTGAGAAATAGCACGGGTGTCCGTGTGAAGCTACAGAATTTACGTCTCCGTCTCCATAGGCGTGCGCTGGGTTCCCCATCAGAGGGGAGGGGGGGCGAAGGTTCATCGCAGCACCCCCCTACCCTACTAAGTCAATGTATGGGGCAGATTTCGCCCCCCCCTCTTAGGTGACTAGAAGGGTGATTAGGCAGGGCGGTCGCCCCTCTTAGGTGATTAGGCAGGGCGGCCGCCCCCCCCCCCCCCTGCCCCACCTGTGTGCACGCCTATGTCCGTCTCGGTGGTACAGTGGTTACGGAGCTCGATTGCTGACCCGAAAGGCACGGGTTTTCAATCCCAGCCGCGGCGGTCGCGTTTCGCTGGAAGCGGAATGCTAGCGGCCCGTCTACGTGTACCGATGTCAGTGCACGTTAAAAAACATTAGATCGTTGAAATTTCCTGAGCCCTTTACTACGGCGTCCCTCATAATCATACGATGGCTTTGGCACGTAAAAACCCCAGATATTACTGTTGAGATTTCCGACGTCTCGCAGGTGACCGATATTAGACATTGGCGTATCACCTTCTCTATACGATAAAAGGGTATGAACTTGAGCTTGGTGCCTTGGCTTCATAATAGGAAACAGGGCGGGCAAAGGGGACAAGAAAGACTGACAGGACTTGGCGCTGGCTAACAACATGGGTGTTTATTTCGTAGGTACAAATATATACGCTTGTTGGTAAAGGCAATATTAATAATAATATCTGGGGTTTAACGTCCCAAAACCACGATATGGTTATGAGAGACGCCGTAGTGGAGGGCTCCGGAAATTTCGACCACCTGGGGTTCTTTAAGGTGCACCTAAATCTAAGTACACGGGCCTTAGTTCTTGGTAAAGGGAAGTAACAAAAAGACGGAAAAGTGGAATCACAACGCAAGCGTCATCCATGAATATGCAATGTTCACGTGCGCAGATACTGTCCCCGAGTGAAACCCAAATTGGCACACACGTCAGTCTGACTTTTCTATATATATATATATATATATATATATATATATATATATATATATATATATATATATATATATATTGTGCTGACAAAGACTCCGATGTTCGGTCGCGCGGGCAGTGAGATCGAGGCAGAGGAAGAAAAGGTTCAAAGAATAGAACAGCCGACCTGCAGCAATGGTGCTGTGTCTGCCTCATTCGCTACAATGGCGCCACCTACGACGCGAATCGAACCTTGAAGATGCCTCTTCGGTGGTTCCAGCGTACGACCTGCCAGGAACCATGCTACCACCTTCGTCTGAGAATTCGCACGGGTTCCTGGCGTCTGGGAACGTCGCATACGCTTCCCGTGACATGCACCCCGTGCCCAGGACTGTTCCAGCGCGTGAGCATCCAAGGGACGCCGTTCAGGATTCCTTGGACGTGGATGTTGCCGTCGGGAGTACTGCTACCATAGAGTTTCCTACAATACTTACTAGAGGGAACTCTGGCGCTAGTGTCTATGGGAGCTGCAATGCATCGCGCTTCAGCCAGTATGGGAATCATGGGTAGTACACGGATTTGTCTAAACTTCGTTCTTTCGGCTCCGTTTGGCTCCGCGTCGCCTGCATCCGCTTTGTCGCAAAACGAAGTTCAGCAAAAATCAGCAGTTTCACTTCACCATTTTAACTTCTCTAGGCTCACCGATTCAAATCTGGTCACGAAGTTCACAACGATCCATTCTTTTATCCGAAAGAAAACAAAAACATAGCAATAAACAAAGCCACAAGTGCGTTCGAAGCCCACAAGCACGAAGACTAGGCAAATCCGTGTACTACCCATCATTCCCATGGTGGCTGAACGATCTCAGCGCCAGAGCTCCCTCTAGGTGATTTTAGGAAACTCTATGACTGCTACCACAGCATACTTCGCGGACGTGAGTCCTCGCTCTTTCTGCGCGTCATCCGACAGCGCCGCGGAGCTGTTGCGTTCCATCGCACAACTCCGCGGCGAGATTAACGCCTGGATAGCGCGGTGGTCCGAGCTGTATCCTGCCGCTATGCCTTCATTGTGCACAATGAATGCCCTTTTAGCTGCAGCTGCCTCACAAGACCTTGAACCAAGCTCAGTCCAGAGCCGTAAAGATCTCCGGTGTGCCCTCACGCAGCTCACATACCAACTGCGCTGCTTGGCGTCGGCATACTCCGGATTTTCGGCTGCCGCCCCACCATCGCCGACTATTCACGAATTACCGGAGTTCCACGCTTTCCAGAACGACGCCGTCGACTAGGTGGCGACCGTAAACGCAATCGGAGCTCGCGAGTGCTGGACGGATCAGCAGAAGTGGTGCGTGGCCATAGACCGCCTTCGAAACGGTGCCGCGGCGTGGCACAGGTACGAAGGCGTGCGGCAGCAATCCTGAGACGAGTGGAGCACCAGGCTCATAGCTGCCTTTGGACCAACTGACTACCACCTCGCTGCCACCACCCAGTCCAACCTCACCGCTACCGAGGAGGGAGCTCTGAAGGGGCACCATCTCGAGGCTGCTACTGCGCAGTGCAGCTTACCATCACGACAAGTCGAGACAACATTCTCTCCACCGCAGTTGGTAACGCGTCCCCCAAGCTCATCTTCCCTTCGGGACATGGATGTGCCGGCTCCTCTAGTGCTTCACACGCTACCGATTCAGAAGGCGGACGAGTGCATGGCCATCAGCAACGTCTCTTCAGGCTCGTCAGAGCCACATCCCCGACATCAAGCGCAAAAAGTGGCCTGGTGCGCAGATGGCCACCTTGTGCTAAGTGAGCCAGAAAATGTAGCAGGGGAACTTAGGAGCACAGCACCGGAAGAGCCACCTATACCATTTCCAGAGCCGTTGGGCATCGATAAAAAGAAGGAGAGTGAGCGCCCCGTTGCGAACGTGGAGAATTTGGCTAAAGAAAAGCATTTTTCAGTTTTCCCAAAGCCACAGAATGTTCGAAACGAATGTCCGGACCGTCTTTCCGATGCTGACAATCATGCGGATGTAACTGAGAGGAAGCCAGCCCAAGTGCCTCCCACGGGGCCTCCTCGGATGCTGTTCCGGCATCCTCTTCCGGGCATGCGGCGTCCACCGTTACCTCTGCAACACCCCCGGCAGCCAGAAGCATGTTTTACCGGTCAGATGACATCGCAGCGTGGCCGAGATCGACCACTGCGATGCAGCCAGGGTCGCCCACCAGACCCACTTACGGCAGGTCCACGAGCCAAGTCACAGCGTGGTCGGGACCGTCCACTGCGATGCAGCCAAAGCCGCCCACCAAAGACACCGCCGGCAGCTCCGCGCGCTCGCAGTCATGGCCGAGTGTGATGACAAAGACTCCGATGTTCGGGCGCGCGGGCAGTGAGATCGAGGCAGAGGAAGAATAGGTTCAGAGAATAGAACAGCCGGCCTGCAGCAAGGGTGCTGTCTCTGTCTCATTCGTTACAATATATATATATATAGTATATATTACATGTCAGCTGCCCCCCCCCTCCCCCCCCCCCCACAAAAAAAAATTCCATACGCCACTGTCATATCCTCCTGTGCCAATTTTGGTATATGCCATGTTAAGGTGGCGGCCACGAGATCACCCAGAATAGATGAAATCGGTCAATGTGCCTTTGGATCGCTAAGTTTAGTAGTGCTACAATACTTTGGTTTCGGTAGTGGGATGGGTCTTGCGACCCCACTAGAAGGTCCTTAGTCGGTGATAAGGCGACTTCTTGGGCTCTTGGTGTCACACGGACTTGTACGTCCGGAGAAGAGCAGGCCAGCAGGGTCTCCCACTTTTGCGAGCCTACAAGCTTCTGGAGTTCGAGGTAAAACGCGCGGAGACGACGACAGAATAGGAGAGCGCGACACACACACACATACGCTTGTCTCTCTCTCCTGTTCTGTCGTCGTCTTCGCGCTTTTTACCTCAAATCATGCGAAACCGACAATTCCAGTTGTCCACCCTAAAGTTCTGGAGTTCTTTGGATGGAGGGCCTGCCTAAACAACACTTCGCATTTAGCAAATGGTATGAAACAAAGTTTTCTGGGCGGTGCTTGGGTTTGAACCCAGGCCCCCACGCTCCGCACGCGAGTGTCTTAACCGCTGGGCTGCCAGATTTGCTTGCAGAGTGTGAATATATTAGCTTGTTCTTGTGGAGGTGATGGGGGTTGAGGTTTCATACATTCGGTCGCAGACTGTTACTGTGCTTCGAACACAAATTAGGACGAAGGTTATGACAAGGCTGAATGCGAGGCGGAACTACGTCGTACGTGTATCTATGAGCGCCTGATATCCGTCATAGCGTAAACGCAAGGCGCGTGAATGCGCGCCAATCTGCAGTTCTGGAAACAGCACACTCGGCGGCCGTTTTATGGCTTACTGAAGGCAGCAACGATTGCGTGCAAACAACCGGACCAAAAGGAAGTAACACTTAAGGGAAAGAAGGATAGCAACTGGGCTTAATAAATGTTCCACAACCTCCGCTGCTTCGACATGTCCTAGAAAAGTCTGTGTGTTTATAATAAAGCCACAAAATCAAAGTCATGCCTAGCAGGCTTACCTTGATGAGATCAAGATTTCTACGACCTTCTTCAACGAGTTCGTTGGGACCATCTCCTAGGTATGCAGCATAGCATGTCGAATAATAAATAAAAGTTATTGTCAGGACCACTGAAGCTGCGCCATTAGTGAAGACCTTCAGACTCAGGGAACACATTTTCGTCGTACCATATGTTCTTGGTTGTCTTTCCATGGTCGGAACAAAGAACTGTGAAACATAACGGAATAGACTGCATATATTTGGGCAACCTTGCGTCATACCCCAAAATGTATATGCTTCATTTTCCACAGCTGTGAAAAAAACAAAGACGTTCCTCGAGGTGTATTCTTGTTCTTCTCGAATGCAATTTCTTTTCTGTTGGCTTTGAATAAACTTATCGAAAACTGAGGAAAATTTTCCTTAAGCGTATGTGCGGGTGGTGGAAGCGCCGTCTGGACGAGGAAATAAACAATACGGCGTGCCTGATCTCGCAGCTGCTTCCGTTTATGTCGTTCAATCAGATAAAAATACACAGCGTTGTTTGCGCACCACATTACGTCAAAGGAGGGCCGCGTTTTACTTTTATATACACATTAGTCATCGACACTCAAAACTCTGCTGTTGCTAATGTAAACACGCAAGTGTAAGAATAGGTTCTATCCATTATAATATTTTTGGAGCACGATTGTTCATATGCAGAAGGTTGCGCTACAGCTGATGACTGATGTAATCGTTTTTTTTAGATGTTGGCTGCAAGCGATGGCTACCTGGAATAAGGATGTCACCCACCTCTGGGCGAAGAGACCACGCGCCTGGTTCTAAGATAAAGTTCAATTCTTTCGATCACATGCAATCGGTTCGTTACCGTTCATTAACAAAGACATATGGCTTTGCCTAGGACGCCATGTCCGGACTGAGCAGAGTACCAAACTCTAACTTACACTGTGCAGTACCATAGCTTCCTTGTCATGCGGAACATTCAAAATGCGTTCGATTTGTTGTATCTCATGTACATAACACAGAATTCCACGTGCGAGTCACACACTGGTATCATTTTCTTCGCGACCAGCGGCAGCGCTTTCCAGAGCCGAGCTAATGCTTCCACAAGGATTACAGCTGAAGCATGGCACCACAAAATGCGAATATGAATTATTTGCCTGGTAGCACAAAAACAAAGATTTGATGAAGGCGCACGCTCTCGATCAAGAGCCGTAGAGCAACAGAGCCAAAAACTGCAGGATTAAAAAGAGTAGAATAGAAGGTGACAAGTGCCGAGTATAAGCGCGAGTGTACGTAAGAAAAGTAGCTGCCTGTTATACGAAAAGAAGGCCCAGACATGGCGGTAGGCAAGAGTGAGAGGTGATACCAGCCTCAGAGAGTCTTCCTAAATAATGAAAACGCCTGAGCACCGCGGCGGAATAAAGAGTAGAGGTGGAAATCCGCGCTTTTGATTTCCCGCTCTGATGGTGCAGCGCACAGCTCGGATAGCAGATGGATCAATTATGCAGCTGCTTCAGGTCTGAGACGTGTGCACGCGACGCGCGTTCGATACATGCGAGAGAAATCTCGGTCTATGAAAAAAAAGGCAGGCAGCCAGGCTTCTTGTAAGCGCGTTGAGCAGCGTGTTTCTTCTACAGACGAATTCGCTATTCGAAGAAAAACCTAGTGCTTCGATAACGTCATACTGATCACGGTAAATAAAAGAGAGAAAGAAGTAAGTGCTATAATATAAACATAGTTTACGCTACGCTGAGCTTGAGACAGCTGCGAAATTGTGATTAGAATGGTGGGGAACCCAGCAGGGGTTGTGATAGGCTGGAGCGAGTCTTCTGTTGCGTAACTTAGCCAAGAAAAACAAATTGCAGAGGGTCCCTCAACATATCCGTACGAGATGATGCCACGAAAGCATTTCCATCTGCGCGGACAAGGGCGGGCTCCTTTCGTAGATGCTACGTCAGTGGCCACATATTGCAGACGTCGACGCAGTGTGCCGACTATTCCTACGCATTTTGCTTCCCCTCTTCTCGTTTTCTTCTAATATGGTGTGACCCGGGCGAACCTCAGTTAACAACGCTAAAAGACACTCTAGGTCACCAGCGGAACGGACGCCAGACATATGACGCTCCTCACAAATCTTTAGATGGTGAGGGTGCCACAGACCTGAGAAAAATCCAAAAGAACATCTATACAAATCCATCGAGATTACATAAAATCGATCCTACGCTGTCCCAGGACGTCTGTCCATGGTGTGGCGGCAGGCCAACGCTCTTCCACATATGGAGATGTGAACTAAAGACAGTAGGTTTGGATAAATTTCTTAAACATAGCACAGACATTAAAGAAAACAGCAGTGGGAGGCACATCTCGTCAACTCGGGCCCTGAGAAGCAATGTGCGCTCCTGGATCACATCCCCTACACGTCAAAAGTCATTGGAGCCCTGTATCTGGGGCACCGCCCAGTTAGCTCTTCAATTCCCCTTTACCCCCTTCCCTAAATTAAGCTTTCATTCTTCTTCTTTTCCCTTTCTATCGGGACTTCCCTTTCTCCTGTGGGGATTTCCCTCACCTACGCCAGGGCTGCAGGTGGGTGCTGCGGGAGTTCTTGGGGCCGGCGTCAGACCCAGTGGAAGAGGTCACGTGCTCTCCAAACACGGCGTTTGCGGTCGCCAGCTGTGTGCGAAGTTTCGCCAGCCTACTCAAGAAATGCCTTCGAGCTAATAAGGTAACCACGCGAAAGCCATGTTTAATTCCAATGTTTTCAATCTTTCAACTGTCCGTAATGTGTAATAATACACTTGTTACGGGACAAAACGCGCATTGTAATAACTGCAACGCAATATTCAATGTCAATAAATGAACAGAAGCGGCAATACCTTGACTTGGGCTGTGAGCCAGTTGATTCACCTTTGCAGTGTTCATAAAACAGCCAGAAGAACAAGGAGGAAAAGAACACAATCGACAAGACGGCCACGCTTGTGTTCCACGTGGAGTGGCGCGAGCCAGTGGGGCCCTGAACTGAAAATTCCACCCCACGAGGAAGAGCTCTTATTCTTGCACAAATAAAAGTTTTTAAATGGGAAGCATTTCTTAGCGGACCAAAAGCACTTTCAGCCTTTCTATCTATCTATCTATCTATCTATCTATCTATCTATCTATCCGCCTATACGTCGGGGAGCGCTCGTGAATGCCTCCTTAACTTGGTGTAGACCAAAATTGGCATGGGAAGGTAAGGAGGTTTGGCGAATACGACTGTCTGGTCATGACATGAATAACGTGGAAAACTTGTCGCGTACGTCGTCAAACCCTTTCCTTCAGACACCTGTGGCACATACGTGTATACCACGTGCCGCGGTATGCGGGTATGCGCCACAGATAATTGGCCGTTTATAGCCAGGAACGGCGAGAACAGATATTGGTAATTTAAATGCGAGAGCGTTAAGGAAAACTGACATCGGCAGCGTTGACCCGACTAATTCAAAGAATAAAGATCAGAACTCCAGCAGGAATCGAACCCAAGCATTCTGCGTGGCAGTCAGGTATTCTACCACAGAGCCACGCCAGGTCTTGAAACTGTTTTGAAAAAAGACTGTATGCATGCATAATGTTGGTGGAACTTCAACTGCAGTTGCAGTGCTGGCAGTCTAAGTTTACGAGCATTACATATGTACTCCTATGATGCAGGCTTCGCGTTAAGGTCAGTGGTGGTTCCAGTGTTGGCTCCGCTTTTATGGCAGTGTTATAAACATTACAGCTTTATTCCTATGGTTCAGCAAGCTATATTCAAGCGTTGCTCGACCCCGGAGGAATACGCAAACGAAAGTTACGTACGATATGCACATCATCGCAGCGTAAAGTGCACTTCGTTTCAATAATACTGACGTGTGTGCTCTAACGTGAATTCTGACGTTACGTCAGACCATAAGTTACCCTTTAAATGTCACTGTAGTCGACGTATGCCCACGATGGTATGTTCACGATGTGCACACAACTACTACACTTACAAAGACACGTCAATCCACCTCTTAAGGCTTGGATGAAAGCCAAAAAATGCAGCATACAGAATTGCTCGCCGACTGCTTCACATGAAACCAACACCCACAACGCATGGGATCTGCCAAATCTTTCTCTCTCTCTCTCTTTCGTCCTCGTCGTTGCCTTTGCTTTATGAACACTTTCGAAACCAGGAGGATTCGGCTGGCAAAACATTTTCTTCATCACAGGTGCTGTTTTGAAGCGAAGCAAGTATGGCCTCACAAGGGTCGTTGGCCTTGTAGGCATGACTGCAAAAAAAAAAAAATAAAAAAAAGCCCAGCGCCCGCAAGCGCAAGGAAATGCGGCCCTCGAAGTTGTGCCTTTCACATGCGCATTTGTACGCGTCGCTTTTCAATAACTGACGCTCTCTTGATCATGGGCTTGTAGGTGATCACGGTTGCCGTCGGTGGCTACATTGTGCCAAATTGGCTAATTTCCGACCCTGTCTGGCGACAAAAATTTCAGGTTGGCCCCATGGCTACTTTCTGGCTACATTGTACCAGAAAGTAGCCTACGTTTTGTCGCATTCAATGGCCACTTCCCAGTATTCTTTGAAGGTAAAACAGCAAGCAAGTCTAAAGAATAACTATTGTTTGCAAACTTTTCTTTCGTGTTCACGTATGTGCGCACATGTCCTTCCTCGGCCAGCGGGCTAGTGCGCAACGAGGCACCTAACGAGCGTCCCTCCGTCTGAAAAGACGGGGGGAAACACGCATGTAAGAAAACGTGTGGCTGTATAGAACACTGCTGACGCCAGATTCTAATGCTAAAACACAGCGCGTCAAAGAGATATCCGCAACAAAATGAAGGTGGACTGTTCCTCCTCGATCAGACTGCGCTACTTGAAGCTGGACTGTCATTATTGTAACTGTGACAATTTCGGTCTACGGCTTCAAGAAAAAACAGTTTCAACGTTTATTGTTCCTGCTGAATAGTTGGCCCAAAATTACTTTTGCAAGAACTCTATCTATTCTATACAAACTGTATGCAGGCGCACTGAAAGTATAATATCTTGTTTATTTGCAACTTACCTGCGGCGCGGAGACCGAGCAAGAGGGAGAAATATTGTGCTCGTTATACTCCGTGTTTGCTTATTCAAAATAATATTATTTACTGTTGAATACTGAGAACTCTATAGATAATAGCACTTTTTAAAAAAGTATTTGGCTACAAATTTGGCGCTAGAATGAAAAAGCACGGCTACTTTGTCTACCTTTAGCTTCAGTTATGGCATATTTTAAAATCTACTCAAGGGCAACCCTGTCGGCGATGAGCCGTTTCTGATACGGCAATCTGATCTTTTGTGGAGGTTATCGAGGTCCCTTGTCAGTTCGCGTTACCACATTTCATTGTTGCCTGGATATGAACGCATGGCCGCAGTTGTTGCCTGTGGCAATTCAACTGTTGCGCTGCTAAGCTCGAGGATGACGGTGCAGTACCAGGGATAGAGAAAGGAAACAAGAGTGAACATTGCGCAATGTGAAAGAAAGAATGCAAGAAAGAAAGAAAGAAAGAAAGAAAGAAGGAAAGAAAGAACGCAAGAAAGAAAGAGAGAAGAAAAGAAAGAACGAAAGAAAGAACGAAAGAAAAAAGGAAGGAAGGAAGGGAAGAAAGAAGGAGAGAAAGAAAGAAAGAAAGAAGGAAGCAAAGAAAGAAGGAAAGGAAGAAAGAAGGAAAGAGAGGAAGAAGGAAAGAAAGAATGCAAGGAAGAAAGAGAGAAGGAAAGAAAGAAAGAAATAAAGAAAGAAGGCAAGAAAGAAAGAAAGAAAGAAAGAAAGAAAGAAAGAAAGAAAGAAAGAAAGAAAGAAAGAAAGAAGGAAAGAAAGAAAGCCACCATTTCCCCGATAAAAGGGCTCCTGAATTTTTCGCTAGACTTGCACGGGTATTGCGTCTCGGCTTTCTGAATTTCAGAACTCCTGGAGGATTTACGAAGCGTTGAGAGGCTGCCAAATTTCATATTTACTATAATCATGAACCGTTCACTCTGTCGTGACACACTGTGGACAGCCGTGGTTTATAGCTATAGGCTTTTTTTCTCTGTCTTTTTGCTTCTTATTCTTTACCTGCCCCTCCCTTTTTTTTCCTGTGCCGTACTGTAGCGAACGTTGCGCATGCCAGATTGCAACGCAGGTGACCTCACCGACGCCATCGCGTGCTCTGAAACCATTACCCCTGTAGCGAACTGCGCAACGGCTGTCACGGCTGCTTTAGATACCTGGCCATTTGGCGGTGTGACGCAACGCTGGGTGGCGTCAACAGCTTATTCTACCGTAACGAGTCTCCCTTCAACCCTTTCCCGGCGTCACGGAGCTCAATACGATTTTGGGTCACGCCCTTACTGAGCCGTAGTCTTCCTCGTTGGTGCATCTTCTCAATTTGCTTTGATTTGGAGCTGCCTTCACGGAAGCAAACGTAACATCAATTGGTATGACCTACAGTACGAAATGCGATGTGTGTGGCCTCGACTGCTGACCCGAAGGTCGCGAGATCAAATCCGGGCCGCGGCGACCGCATTTCGATGGTGGCAAAATGCTATGGGCCCGTGTTCTTAGATTTAGCTGCACCTTAAAGAAACCCAGGTGGTCGAAATTTCCGGAGCCCTGCACTACGGCGTCCTTCAAAATCATTTCGTGGTCTTGTGACGTAAAATATCAACAACTATTATTCAGTGTGTGGCACCGCACAAAACATGGGGCAATGTCCCCGATTTGACACTGTCGTCAATTTGCCTCAGAAAGACAAGCTATTTCTAAAACGGTGCAGCGAATGGACGATCAGCCAATTTCCGGGCAGGGGCTGCCGGGACACCGTCCCCATCGCTCGTCGGCCCACATGCCAGTGAAGGCACTTTTGGGATTCTTAAGGAAGACGGACTTGTGCGAGCGCCTTTCACTAATGATGCAGTCCTGCGAACGTCAGCGAATTCACAGCTCATTCCTCTATTTCTTTCCACCCTCTCTCTCGCTCATATTTGTATTCCCATTTCTCAGTCGCCCAGAGTAGGGTACCCTACCAAAGGCTTTTCTGGTTGACCTCCTTGCCCTCTGCCTTTCTACTTATTCCTGCAAGAACGCCCTATCAGGACGAAAGTGCCCAGAAAACGACATTTGTGAAAAGGCGGACGCATAAAATAAAAAGTTCGGGCAATTAAGAGAGTTCGGCATTGATAATAAATAAATGAAGTGAGTAACGGTAATAACCATCACGCCACTGCATATTTCAGCGCATTTGGAGGTGGTTATTTCACAAAAGATGCTTGTATATAGATTTCAGCCAAGCAGATATGACTATTATGTCTCGGTTTAAACTATTCGCAAC
The DNA here is from genome assembly GCF_013339695.2 of Rhipicephalus sanguineus. Taxonomy (NCBI): domain Eukaryota; kingdom Metazoa; phylum Arthropoda; class Arachnida; order Ixodida; family Ixodidae; genus Rhipicephalus; species Rhipicephalus sanguineus. The sequence continues at coordinate 76,076,603 of NC_051183.1, read as the reverse complement.
AAGTAAAACATTGAACGGTTTATCGTCGCACATTTTTAATTTATAGCCTGACCATTTTATCGCGTCGTTCAAGTTCACCTTTCCACGTATTCCGCTTGAAAAGCCCAAATTCGAATAAGTTCGCTATTGATCTTTCTTGGTCTAATATTAATCCTAATAATAATATATGAAACACACAGGCCGTATACCACTCGCATAAAAATTGAGCTAATGCGCAAAAAAAAAAACGTGCGCAAGCCACCGCTCGCTGAAGATCGATGCGATCCTTGCATTGAGGCGACATTGGGTGGCATTTTACGTGCAGACTTTTACCTGTGCCTGATTATGTGCGCGATTATTTCTTCCGTGTAAAAACATATAGCTCAGTGGATACCATTGTGACGACCGAACACCTTAGTCACGCATTGTACGTTATGCAAATAGACTTTTTGCGGCCTCTATTTCTTTCCTTTCCCTTTTGCCAGTTTGCCAGTTTCAAGTATGTGATGGCGTTGCCTTCTGTTGCTCAGTGTGCAATCCAGTAACAAATTGTTGTGTAAATGTGTGTGTTTCGTTTAGATTTCTGCAACTTTTCCTGAACAGCGTGAAACATGAATACATAAACAGGACGTGACAAAGAGCTTGAGGATTGCACAGCGAGCGGTACGACTGACGCAGGTAGATGAGAAATCCTTGAACAGGTGGTCTCCCTGGAGCCAACGTTTTGACAGGCAGACTTGCCCTTGTAAAGTAACAATTGTTGGGCTTTAACGTCCCAAAACCACGATATGATTATGAGAGACGCCGTAGTGGAGGGCTCCGGAAATTTCGACCACCTGGGGTTCTATAACGTGCACCTAAATCTAAGTACAATGGCCTGAAGTATTTTCGTCTCCATCGAAAGTGCTGCTGCCGCGGACAGTATTCGATCCCGCGACCTTCGGGTCAGCAGTCGAGCACCATAAACACTAGACCACCGTGTCGGATCGTATTTTTCAAGGCCGCAACTGCTAAGGATAGCATTTTACACCTTCACAAAGACGAGTCTGCTTGTCAAAATGTTGACTCCAGCGGCATAACCCGTGCAAGGACTTTTCGTCTCTGACATACCATCTTCTCCTGAACTTCACCCTCATTTGCAGGAGGGAGATAGATGTAATAAAACGGCAAACATGGTAGCATAGGTTAGGGGAAAAACGCGTGCGGCTTATTTGATAATTCAAACTTTGGAACAGAAGTGGAGTCGAATAGTATACGAGTGGAATACGAACTACCCTTCGATTCATTTTCTGAATTATGTATATCAGCTGAAACCCTCCTTTTTCTTTTTTTTAGTCTCTGTTGTCACGCGTTGTTCTTGTGCTTTTTATCTTTTGTGCCCGCGTCTGTACACCTTATAGAATTTCGTGATCTATCCCTACCAACTACCTCAGCTTTCTGTAGTTCGAAGTGACAATTTCGAAATATGAAGTTTGCATATTAACTATTTTGTTTACACTTACTGCAATCATCATTCGGTGATTTTAGCAGGGTGGTACATAAAGTCATTGTGGAATAAATGTTAGAGCTAAGAATATTAGGGCTGGAGCTGGTTTGTTGAATTTTATGTCTTTTTATTTACAGATACTGGCATAAAGAGATTTTAGCAGGATGAAAGTACGATATTTGAGGGTAGAAATGTAGGCAACAAAACAAAGCAAGGTAAAATACATTGCGGATGCAAATACAGAAAATACATTGGTCATACGAACAAATAAATTGCTTATATTACTGCAGATACACATACAATGCTTATACAAACTTAATTTGAACAAAGCTAGGCAAGAAACAGAAAATGAAGCATAGAAAAACTAAGGCACTAAGTTAAGATAGCCGAGTTTGTATTAGAGCGTTTTGAATGTATGTGTCGAAGACTAGAATTGAATACTTTTTTCCCGCAGATTGTGACCCAGCGGCATGCAAACATAGACTTTCAAAGAAAACTCACTTGTCCCTTCTTATGCATACTCTTGAGACAATGCGAAAGCAAAAACCATCTTCTTTTTTCCCTCAGTCGATGTATTCGTCCCCCCCCCCTCCTTCCAACAGCTTTCTACACCTAACGTGGTTTTGCAGTGCCTCCAGGATCAGAGGCACTGCAAGTTTTCTGCGCCTCGCCTGGTCTTGCCCTGCCTCCGTGATCGGCCCACCTTCGACCACGTGATGATGTCATGTGATGATGTCGTCAAGTGACGTCATAGTGACGCCATGGTGAAGTTACACATTTTTGGGATCTGCGACATCATGATACCGTCATACAAGAACGTTATCACGTGATGATTTTTTTACATAATTCGTGTTGACGCATACAGTCAAATTTCGCGTTTATGAGGCATCTAAAGCCTTTAACCAAACGGACCTATTCCACACATCATGAAAGCATCCCCAGGCGAGTCTTATGGTCGCACATTAAGTAACGATTGGCAGCGGAAGACCATACTGCTGAGCATGGACCCCGCAGGCCAGCTCTCGGCCAAAGAACTTGCAGAGGACGCCGCCAGGACATCAGAACAACTCACTGCCTTCTAGGCAGGGCGTACATTTACCCCTCTGAGGGCGCTACGCAATAAGGTTAAGGCGAAGGCCGTATATGTCGCATGGATCAAGAGATTCTCGAGATTAGGCGAGACCTGAGGAGACTTCACGTATGATAAAAATATTAAACTATAGAAGTCTGTAAGTGGACGTGGAGGAGTCCTAATGGCGAAACTAAAAATGAAATAGACTTCATAATGTGCGACCACCCGGGCATTGTACAGGGTGTGGAAGTAGTTAACAAGGTCCGATGCAGTGACCATAGACTGGTAAGATCTAGAATTCAACTAGACGTGAGGAAGGAACGGCAGAAACTGATACGTAAGAAGCCGAATAATGAACTAGCTCTGCGAGGGAAAGTACAGGAATTCAGAGTTTCACTTCAGAATAGGTACGCGGCTTTAACCGAGGAAACCGACCTTAGCGTTGACGCAATGAATGACCAGTAACTAAGGAGTGTGCAGTGGAAGTCGGGGTGCGAGGGAAAGTACGAATTCAGACAGTTTCACTTCAGAACTGGTAGGTACGCGGCTTTATCCCAAGAGGAAACCGAAAAACCTTAGCGTAAGAAACGTCGAGCCATGAAAGCCTCAAATGCAACAGACAAAATAGAGCTGACCAGTATGAGCTTTCTAAGGAGTAATGCGTGAATAATAAGTGGTATTATTCTTTAAGTCGGGGGTACTCGCGTATTCATTACTGTTTATTAATATAGACAGGACACTGGTAAGACTACTAAAACAAACAAGAGACGCATCCATAAATTACAGAAGAGAATAGTAAGAAACGTCGAGCCATGAAAGGTGTTCGCCCTAGAACAAATGCATTCTACTCCGCTCTTTCACAAGCACAACATATTAGCTGGCGGAGCTTTCGAAGTTAATACGTGAATAATAACTGTATTATTCTTTAGTACAAAAAAAATACTCGCGTATTCATAACATTACAAAAAAAAAATAGTGAAAGTTATATATGATAAATTGAAGTCTAACGCGGTGGCATTTCATGATGCATAGTTCTCGAAGGCATCATACATACAGCTTTAAACGCATCACATACTGCGTGAATATACGGACAAACTACGGTACACAAAGCTGACGCATATGATCCCTAAACTACTGAATGTACATCCCAACAATTACCACCATCGTGCAGGAAAGCCGCTTAGTAATTGCGTTTAAAAAGAAAATACACACGTATCTACTAATGCTTCAAAAGTGACTTTTGTTCTAGGTGGCATCTCTTAAGTTGTTAAAATTGACGTGAATCTGTCACATTTTCATTTAGGGAATAGTAATAGCATGGTTTTGTATTCAACAAGTCTGGATATTTGCACATATTCCTTGCTTTTGTCTCTATAAAAAATTTTATAATACGCTATTGTTATCAACTGAGTCTTGCAAACAGGCCTCGAAATGTTAATGTTCTTCTAACTATGTTTTATGTGCTGTTACCGAAAATTGTGTAACTGTGGCTGCTTGTTCGTTGCTAATTTTTTAACATGTATATATCATTGATCCTTGTGCACTTTATTGACTGGGACGGGTTACAGCACTTTGTCAGGCATTAAATTGCCTTTTTGCTAACCCTGCTCCTTATCTGACATGTATGATCAATGTACAGTACACTGTACTCTGTAACTGATTGATGATTGATTGAATAAACTAATAATCAATAGGCGTGAAGTAGCCGGCATAAGAAAGTATAATATGGAGAGAATTGAGCATGCTCTAAAGAACGGAAGAAGCCTCAAATCTACGAAGACAAAACTGTGCATAGGCAAAAATCAGATGTATGCATTAAGGGACAAGGAAGGCAAGGTCACAACCAATATGGATAGAATAGTTGAGGTAGCGGAAGAGTTCTACAGAGATCTGTACAGCAGCCGAGACAGTCAGGATGATAACGTAAGAAGCAGTAATATCCCAGAGGAATCTGACATCCCACCAGTATTGACAGGAGAAGTAAAGAAAGCCCTAAAGCGAACGCAAAGAGGCAAAGCCGCTGGTGAGGATCAGGTAACATCAGACCTGTTGAAAGACGGTGGAGAGATTATGTTAGAAAAACTGGCCACCCTGTATACGAAGTGTCTTTCGACGGGGAGGATACCAGAATCTTGGAAGAATGCCAGCATCATCTTGATCCATAAGAAAGGGGACATCAAGGACCTGGAAAATTACAGGCCCATCAGCTTACTGTCCGTTGTCTACAAGCTATTTACAAAAGTAATTGCTAACAGAATTAATACGACATTAGAGTTCAATCAACCAAGGGACCAGGCAGGATTTCGTACAGGCTTCTCAACAATAGACCATATTCATACTATCAATCAGGTGATAGAGAAATGCGTGGAATACAACCAACCCCTATACATAGCCTTCATAGATTACGAGAAGGCATTTGATTCGGTGGAGACATCAGCAGTCATGCAGGCACTGCGGAATCAGGGCATCGACGAAGCCTATATAAACATAATGGAAGAAATCTACAGCGGATCCACAGCCACTATAGTCCTCCATAAAGAAAGCGACAGAATCCCAATAAAGAAGGGCGTACGGCAGGGAGACACGATCTCTTCAATGCTATTCACCGCGTGTTTACAGGAGGTTTTCAGGGCCCTAGATTGGGAAGAATTAGGGATAAGAGTTAATGGAGAGTATCTCAGTAACCTGCGATTCGCTGATGACATTCCATTGATGAGTAACGCGGGAGACGAATTACAGCTCATGATTACTGAACTGGATACGGAAAGTAGAAGAGTAGGTCTGAAAATTAATATGCATGAAACTAAAGTAATGTGGAACAATCTTGGCAGAGAACAGCGCTTTGCGATAGGTGACGAGACACTGGAAGTTGTAAAGGAGTACGTCTACTTCGGACAGGTAGTAACCGCGGAGCCGAAACATGAGAGTGAAATAACTAGAAGAATAAGGATGGGATGGGGCTCGTTCGGCAAGCATTGTCAAATCATGAATGGTAGTCTACCACTATCTTTCAAGAGGAAGGTATATAACAGCTGCATCTTACCGGTACTTACCTACGGAGCAGAAACCTGGAGACTTACAAAGAGGGTTCAACTTAAATTGAGGACGACGCAGCGAACGATGGAAAGGAAAATGATAGGTGTAACCTTAAGAGACAGGAAGAGAGCAGAGTGGATCAGGGAACAAAGGGGGGTTAAGTATATCATAGTTGAAATCAAGAAGAAGAAATGGATATGGGCCGGGCACGTAGCACGTCGGCAGGATAACCGGTGGTCATTAAGGGTAACTGACTGGATTCCAAGAGATCACAAACGCGTGAGGGGGAGACAGAAAATTAGGTAAGTAGATGAGATTAAGAAGTTTGTAGGTATAACGTGGCAGCAGAAAGCACAGGACTGGGTTGATTGGTGGAACATGGGAGAGGCCTTTGCCCTGCAGTGGGCGTAGACAGGCTGATGAGGATAGAAGTTTGTCAAGTCTCATGATACTGAAGTGAATGTATGTGTGCAGTCGTCGCACCAAAATCATATGACTTCAACGTGACATGACGTCATCATGACGTCGTGACACACAATTGACACAGACGAAAAGAATAAGACGGAATTGGCTTTCGCCTTCGAGTGGTCTTAGGCGAATGCATCAGACTCAAAATTTTGTCGTCCACCTCCACAGCAGTTTCCAGATATTCTTTTTGTCATAATTGGCACAGCGGTCTTTGCGAAGCACTCCCCACTGCAGCAATTGCTGGTGAGCAGGCAATGCGTATGTTCTCAGAAAACAAGGTGAACGGCTTGAAAATGTGATGAAAGGTAAGATATACAGTCGAAATTGGTCGGGTCAGGTAAACTCAGCTGTCTGATTGGCTCAAGTCTTCTTGGCCAATTCCCCAGAGTGGGTATGTGCCAAACTTGGCAGGCTACAAACAAACAAACAAACAAACAAACAAACAAACAAACAAACAAACAAACAAACAAACAAACAAACAAACAAACAAACAAAACAAACAAACAAACAAATAACCATGTGTTCTACTAGTAGAGAGCTGTATGCAGCTGTCGTTGCTTTTTCAACTGAAGCTTTAACTGCGTATTTGGGGTGTATCCGTGTTTATAAAAAAGTAACAGTTTCGCCGCAACAGCGAACAATGAATGCGATAGCAACAAACTGGAATGTAACGAGAAGAACGGAAAGCAGCTCGAAATTGTCAGCGCGTCGCTCGAGCCCAAAGGACGCACGTAAAGAACGCACACAGGACGAGCGCGAACTATCATGCGTCACAGCTCGATACTTGAAGCGCACTGCTGAAACATAAAGCAGGACGCGCGAAACAAACAGGTATACACAGGACGAGCGCGAACTAAACGTCGCAGTTGTTACTTATTTCTGTTTGAACAGCGCGCTCCTTTCGCAAACGCGGCCGCTGCAGCGAGCGACCACTTCAGCGCGGACATCGCGGGGAAAGCACAAGACATACAACCCCCCGCTCTACCCCGCGCCCGCCTACTAGTATCGGCGGCCGCGCAGTAAAGGCGGGCAACGTTGGGCACGGCAGCAGTGACGTATGAAAGTCGGATTTCAGGCGGTTGAATTGAAGTGCGCTAACACGATGCGGACCAATAAAACGTGATATTATTTCAAAATAAGCACTTCCTTGGCATAAAAGTAGCACTACGAGGTTTCCGGACCGCTATTTCAACAATCAACGTCGACTTAATATTTGCCTTTAGTGTCCCTTTAAAGAACAGATGGTCTAAATTTACGGAGCCCTCCACTACGGCGTCTCTCATAATCATATCGCGGTTTTGGGACGTAAATCGCACAATTAATTATTATTAGAAAAAAGATATCATCTACAGACAAACACGCATAATATATTTCATGATAAATTTCACATCACAAAAAATAGCCAAAGCAAAATCAAAGGCAGATGCAAGACCAACCAAGTGCAGTAAGGAATGTTTACGAAGTAAGATGCATGATTCATACACACGTGAACCAAAATCTTTTAAGCATACAGCTGATTGATATCAGTGTGTCCATTCCTTATGCAAGGTTGACGCCGGCACAAGTTTTGCTTGCATGTCAATTCGAAATACTAGCTGGAAGCTTACGCTGCAAATGGATGATGTTCGTCGAATGCCACTTGTCGCGTCTGATTTTTGCTGTCCAAAGAAAGCTTCTTTTCGGGTCTCTTGGAAAACGATACAGCTTCCAGCGTTCCTGAATGATTGGTGCACTGCCGTATACGCAACATCCGGCCATGGTGACGGTAGCGAGCGCATAAAACTGGAGGGAAACGAGCACCGACCTAACAACTGCACGCGCGCAACGCAGAAGTGACCGGGCGGGGGATTCAAAATGGCGGCCATGCTGCCGCCAAGGCCGAGGAGGCGGCATCTGCCCTTTCAAAAGCTGACACCACTCTAAGCGGGGGCGCGCGCATCGAGGCACTCTACGCCCGTCGCGCTCCTAGCGCCATCTCGCTGGTAATGAAGAAACGCTTATAAGCGCCTCCGTCTCGGAGGACTGCAAACGGTAAAGGGTGTGTATATAAAGCCCCAACCACTGGCACGCGTATGCACGCGTATGCACGCGCCTAGGCGTCAAATGCGCCTCTCGGCGTCGGTCGCGGAGGGCCGTACGCGTCCATACGCCTCGAGGCGCGCGGGGTCAAGACGACTTTGATATTTTCGACTACGTCACCACGCGTACGGCGCGCCACCAATCAGAGGCCGGCATGGGCCGGCGGCGCCAACCAATCAGACGCCGCGATACCTCTGAGTGCTATGCCTAATGGCCGCCGCTTCGAAGGCACCTCCGAGTGCAGGGCAAGCACGGAAACTACGGCGACTACGGTCGCAAACGCTCCTGAGTGACCGCATCGTCATCCAGTACGTCGACGACACGGCGAACGACCGCGAGTGCTACCAGTGGGACGCGGTTTCGTGCCGAGTTCGAGCGACGCCGACAAATCCAGCGAATGCTTCCCGGCTGCCCTTGCCGCGGTTTTGAGTGCGATCGTCGACCGAGTGAAAACATCGTACCTACTACTGCGGCATGTCGCTGCTCCTGTGCTCTGATCTGTGTGTATCTGCGCTCGGAACGGATGTAAACATGCTTCGGAGGTTTGAAGTCCTCAGCGTGAGCCCTCGCCTACCGCGAAGTCAATTCCGAGCGGTGTCGTCTGCATTCAGCGTAGGCCTCTACCGTCGAGTTCGTGTGAACCAGCTCATGTGAGGAAGTTTGGTTGAAGGAAATTGGTGGTAGTTGTTTCCGTCGAAACGTAGACACTATATGACGCCAGAGACTTCGCGTGGCGCTTACGGAGGAGTTTTTAACCGCAGTGTGTTTGTTTTCAACATCGCCATTCGCCTCATCATTGCCGAAAGCGAACATCGCACTTGCCAATGCATTTCGGTGATGTGACAACGTACATGAGGAGGATTTGCGGATTTTACGACGCTTCGGCGCAGATCGTTTGCGTGTGTTGCCAAGCCAACAACAAGCGTGCGCTTGTTAGTAGCAGTGTGACGTGTTTTCGTGCCGGGTACCAGCGACGCCGACACATTCAGCTGTCAGCGGTCTCATTTACATTCATGTATAAAATAGAAGCTCGAACGTGCGCGAGTGTGGTGATCGAAAAAGAAAGTTGCATGATTAAGTGCTGCTTGTGTTGCCTGCTATTTCACTTCTTGACTCTTGGTCTGCTTCTCTGCCGTGCAACTACACCTTAGCACATTCCCAGTTGCACATGCCTTGGTTTGCAGGTTGTCTATTCTGACACACATTCTCCCTAGTTTTTTCTGATACTCATAGACGAGAGAATGTGAACAGTGGCGCTTCTCCATCGTTTTACAGTTTACTTAAATATAACATGTTTTGTTTACAGCTGGACAGCTAATTTGCTAAAAAGCTTGTAAGTGACAAGCACCTCCATTGAAATCTGAGGTGCACACTGACACGATAGTAAGAAGAGAAGAGCATGACATCACACGTATGTGCAGAAGGAATGAAAGTGCAATATTACTGTGCTGCTCTTTGTGTAGAAGGAATTCAGATGGTGCCTCACTGGAACCTCAGACACTTGTGAGACCATTCTAAACTGCGCACATATTTATCTCTTCCTCCAGACTAAATCCAGCTGAAATAATTATTTGATGGTTTCAAATGCCAAATCCTTGGATGTAATGCAAGGACTATTTCACTTCTGTTCAGTTCTTTGTATATGCACTAACTTAGACTATGCATGCACTTAAGCATAATTGAAATATGAAGACATTCATTCAGTTTAGCTATGTTAGACAACTTGTCAAAGACATACAGTGCTCTGGTGCAATCCTATGAGCGATATCTGTCGCATCATGAAGTTTCAGGCACGATTTATTATGTTAGAGGGTATTTTGACTACTGACGACGTGCAAAGACCTTCTACGCAGTGCTTGGTTCCAATCTTTGGTTTGGTTTGGTTTGGTTTGCTTTATTCAAGGCAAAATTGAACAAGATTGCCTTGGGGGACACGACTAAAGGCTAAGTAAATGCCTGACTGGGTCGTGCCACCCTGGCAGCAAAGCAGAAACATACAGTATGTACAGTACGCAGAAAATTACAACATCACGTGTTATCTTACACGGGTACCATAGTGGAACAGAACTACCAGAAGTATGACTAAAATCATAGAAATATAAACAGAGTCCTTATTCGAGTGGTGGCAAATACAAACTAATGCATGTTTTTTTATCAAATAATTTAACAAGAAACTTCTTGACTAGGATTTCGAGTTGCTCTACAAGACAAATTAGAGTATAACAAACAAACAACAGGCAAAGGGACAATAATGAACAAAAAATCAAGAAAAGCATCACTTTGTTCAACTAGAAACTCTTTTGTATTTTTTTAAATGCTCTAGCTGAAGTTCTATCTTCCAGTAAATGTAGTATAGTTGGGTGTTATGACTGATATCTGTCGCATCATGAAGTTTCAGGCACGATTTATTATATTAGGGGGTATTTTGACTACTGACGACGTCCAAAGGCCTTCTACACAGTGCTTGGTTCCAATCTTAAGCCTGATATCTGTCGCATCATGAAGTTTCAGGCACGATTTCTTATGTTAGAGGGTATATTGACTACTGACGACGTGCAAAGACCTTCTACGCAGTGCTTGGTTCCAATCTTATGACTGATATCTGTCGCATCATGAAGTTTCAGGCACGATTTATTATATTAGAGGGTATTTTGACTACTGACGACGTGGAAAGACCTTCTACGCAGTGCTTGGTTCCAATCTTTGGTTTGGTTTGGTTTGGTTTGCTTTATTCAAGGCAAAATTGAACAAGATTGCCTTGGGGGACACGACTAAAGGCTAAGTAAATGCCTGACTGGGTCGTGCCACCCTGGCAGCAAAGCAGAAACATACAGTATGTACAGTACGCAGAAAATTACAACATCACGTGTTATCTTACACGGGTACCATAGTGAAACAGAACTACCAGAAGTGTGACTAAAAGCATAGAAATATAAACAGAGTCCTTATTCGAGTGGTGGCAAATACAAACTAATGCATGTTTTTTTATCAAATAATTTAACAAGAAACTTCTTGACTAGGATTTCGAGTTGCTCTACAAGACAAATTAGAGTATAACAAACAAACAACAGGCAAAGGGACAATAATGAACAAAAAAATCAAGAAAAGCATCACTTTGTTCAACTAGAAACTCTTTTGTTATTTTTTTAAATGCTCTAGCTGAAGTTCTATCTTCCAGTAAATGTAGTATAGTTGGGTGTTATGACTGATATCTGTCGCATCATGAAGTTTCAGGCACGATTTATTATATTAGGGGGTATTTTGACTACTGACGACGTCCAAAGGCCTTCTACACAGTGCTTGGTTCCAATCTTAAGCCTGATATCTGTCGCATCATGAAGTTTCAGGCACGATTTCTTATGTTAGAGGGTATATTGACTACTGACGACGTGCAAAGACCTTCTACGCAGTGCTTGGTTCCAATCTTATGACTGATATCTGTCGCATCATGAAGTTTCAGGCACGATTTATTATATTAGAGGGTATTTTGACTACTGACGACGTGGAAAGACCTTCTACGCAGTGCTTGGTTCCAATCTTATGACTGATATCTGTCGCATCATGAAGTTTCAGGCACGATTTATTATGTTAGAGGGTATTTTGACTACTGATGACGTGCAAAGACCTTCTACGCAGTGCTTGGTTCCAATCTTATGACTGATATCTGTCGCATCATGAAGTTTCAGGCACGATTTATTATATTAGAGGGTATTTTGACTACTGACGACGTCCAAAGGCCTTCTACACAGTGCTTGGTTCCAATCTTATGACTGATATCTGTCGCATCATGAAGTTTCAGGCACGATTTATTATGTTAGAGGGTATTTTGACTACTGACGACGTGCAAAGACCTTCTACGCAGTGCTTGGTTTCAATCTTATGACTGATATCTGTCGCATCATGAAGTTTCAGGCACGATTTATTATATTAGAGGGTATTTTGACTACTGACGACGTCCAAGGCCTTCTACACAGTGCTTGGTTCCAATCTTATGACTGATATCTGTCGCATCATGAAGTTTCAGGCACGATTTATTATGTTAGAGGGTATTTGACTACTGACGACGTGCAAAGACCTTCTACGCAGTGCTTGGTTCCAATCTTATGACTGATATCTGTCGCATCATGAAGTTTCAGGCACGATTTATTATATTAGAGGGTATTTTGACTACTGACGACGTGCAAAGACCTTCTACGCAGTGCTTGGTTCCAATCTTATGACTGATATCTGTCGCATCATGAAGTTCAGGCACGATTTATTATATTAGAGGGTATTTTGACTACTGACGACGTGCAAAGACCTTCTACGCAGTGCTTGGTTCCAATCTTCTTATGACTGATATCTGTCGCATCATGAAGTTTCAGGCACGATTTATTATGTTAGAGGGTATTTTGGCTACTGACGACGTGCAAAGACCTTCTACGCAGTGCTTGGTTCCAATCTTATGACTGATATTTGTCGCATCATGAAGTGCCAGGTGTGGTTTGTTGCGCTAGAGGATATTTCGACTACACACAACATGCAAAAACCAGTGCTCGGTTCCAATCTTATGACCGATATCTGTCGCATCATGAAATGTCAGGTGTGGTTTGTTGCGTTAGAGGATATTTAGACTACAGACATCGTCCAAAAGCCTTCTACACAGTGCACAGCCGCAATCACAATCTTAACATAACCCATTTTTTTGTGCACACTAACATGTTCAAATACAGTTTTTTCTGATATTTACGAACACGGGAATGATGTACCTGGTTCTGTTCGTGAAATGAATGTATCTGATTTTTGGAGGCGCTTGTATGATATTAGTGTTCTATTTCTCTCATTTTGTACGCAGTTGCACTCAACAGGTGGCGATATCTGCTTTTGTTGAAGCACTTATTGCGATATTGAATACATTCTTTCCTTTTGTATTCATGTACACCACTCCTGCAGTAGCCCTGCATTGGGATGCAATATTTGAAAATAAATAAATAAATAGACTGTTTAATTATGAACTCGATGCGTATCTTGTGGTGAACAGTGCATATTCATTTATTAGAAAACAAGAAAGTCAGGCCATACTTGCAGTGCTACAGTTTACCTGCATTTTGTTGCTAGACGGGACATAAGTACCTGTGAGTTTCCAGTAATGTTGGTTTCTTGTTTCCATGCTACTGAAAAAAATTTGAGTTAGTATGTATGCTTGCTCCAGGATTCGAACTTCTGAATGTTGGCCCATGTAATAAACTGTAACTCATATTAGGCAACTAGAATATTAGTCACGGTGACACCCGTGGTACGCGGGAAAGCCGTCTTTTTGTTAATGTGAAAAGTATTAGTCGTTATGCGGCGAATTTTTAGGGCACCTCGTTTGGACTTTGCAGCAAACGTCTATTTCCTTTTTTTTTTCGTAACTAAAGTACGTGCCAAGAAGCGACGTCAAGCCCACCGACGGTGCGGACGACGCCGCTCCCGTCCGCTTCTTGGAGCAGAACCATTTTCATGAACAGGATGATTATATTCGTGTTGGGCACTAATAGCATGGCCGTGAACAGGCGTCAACAAGGCGATCGCACAAGCGTTGGCGATCTCGCAAACATCGTTGGCTGTGTCCCGTGATGCAGACGTGAACTTAGCAGCGCACGCGCCGATGTCGATTACTTGTGCATACCGTGGTTGTTACTTTGGGCATTGCGATGTTAATTACTTCTTAAATAGTCAAAACAGTGGTGGATGAAGCACAATCAATATTTTAACGACAGTCTAATTCGCTTCGATTGATAACGCACCGTTCTAGGCTGTACATGGAAAGTTTTAAACGAAAAGATCAAGCAACACTGTGTCTCTGCCAAAAGCGAGCGTCGGCGCAGTCGACGCTTGCCAGTGGTTGCGCGCCCTTTTCCTCCACGGGGCGCGCCGCGACGCATTTGACGCGTAGGCGCGTGGAACGCGTGCCGGCGCTTGCCAGTGGTTGGTACTTAACGCTCGCCGTTAGCTACCTGAGGGATCTACGCTTTGTGGAGTAGTGCTTAGCGCACCGCGCTGCGAATTGAGAGGTCGCTGGTTCGATTCCGCGCTTCGGAAGCAGTTTTCTGATTTATTTTTCTTTGGGATATTGATGTATATATACATACTTATACATATACGCAGCATGACGGCGGCGACGGCGACGGCAAAAACCAGGCGAGACTGTCCATATAATTGCTATCGCAATAATAGCAGGCAAGATCACGCGCGGGACACTGATCACCGTGTGACAAGCGAAGTAAGAATCGCAGAGGAAGCAGCCGGCAGCGAACAGACACGGATGGGAACGCGAATCCACCTCTGTTGCGTGGTTGCCCAAGCGCCGCTCGGCAAACCAGCTCAGTTCCACCTGACCAGAAAAAAGAGCCAAGAAGGGATTGTAACGACCTGTTTATTAGAGGCGAAGCATCTTATAGCGGAGTTCAAACCGGTGGTGGTGGTGGTGGTGTGCGGCGTCACCATCCTTGCTGCGTATGCGCATACCCTCTCCACACACCTCCTCTCCCATTTCCCATCTCCGCTCCCAATCTCCCCTTGTCCCCTCTCCACTTTCTCTCTCCCCTCCCCCTCTCCACTCTTCCTCTGAAACGCGGGCTAGACATGCCGAAATTCTCTCCTGTGCAACGCCGCGATGAGCGCCAGGGCATGCGCGTCCCCTCCCCCTCTCTCCTCTCCTACGCTGCCCCCCTCTCGCGCGCCTGTCGACCGCGTTCCCCACTCGCCCTGTGAGAACTAACGGCCAGGCTAGAGGGAAGACAAGACGCGCGTAGCGTTTCTCTTCAGGTTCCACGACGTGAGGTTGGTAGCATGCCCAACGAACGCCAACGAAACGCGATCGTGCAAGCGCTGCGGCTTCGCATCGCCTCATGGTCCCGTTTAGCGGGAAATGGTGTAATTTTTCGCAATGGGGGCTGTACGACATGAGAAATATACCATGCGCGGCCGCAAAAGACAGTCTGTGCTAACATTCTTTACAACAGTGGTAAATCGTACTCTTGCGCTTCCCCGACGTGTCGTTTTACACATTCGAGTACGGAAATCCACACGGAGGCTGATATGCCGTACTACAGGTATAATCAAGCCCTAGAATGCGAATAAAGTCGCTTTTTTGAAGACCGAAAAAGTAACTTTGGCAGTTGTCTGGGGAACCAACGACTAAAGACCCACCGGAACCTACTAGCGCATGGAGACAATGTTCGATCGTTTCGATGATGTATGCCATACCGAGCACCCTCCAATCGGATACAGACTACACGCGTGGGTCACTTTGTATACGCTGGTTAAATTCATAAAAATCTAAAATTTTCTGGGTTGAAAGGTATGACACATCGTACTTGGCGCAAGTCTCTTAACCGAATCGTTCATAAAAGATGAAATTACGAATGCTAGACGACGACGTTTGACAATGATTGGAAATATGATGAAAGACTTCCTACGCTTCCTGCGTTGCTGAGAATTCCTGGAAGGGCTTTAAATGTGTGAGCATTTCTATGCCGACTCAATAAGACAACTGTCAGCCCAAGGCGCGGAAACTCTCAAGTTCTAGAAATCGCCGCACAAGGCGAAAAAATCAACCGCGGCGCCTTCCGGCTTCAAACACCGGGAGTGGATCTACTAATCCTCTGCGTCAGGATCGCATGGGCGCCGCCATTTGCGCTATTGCACTCTCATGTAGATGCGCCCTCGTCGAGACCAAATTTCAATTAAAAATATTCCTCAAATAACCGAAAACTACTTTGTTTAATGCTACACCTGAATAAAACAAATTGCTGTTTATGCCAAGTGGCCTTGCCTTGCCATGTACCGCGTCATCAATCGTTTGTAATAGTCTTTGCTCCGGCTGACTCGTAGTTGTCAGCAGCCTATCGACATCCTTATGTTCATTTCAATATATACGGCGGCCAAAGGTACCTAACGGCAGGTAATGGTTCGCGTTGCATTCGGATGGGTCTCGCGCTGTCTCGTTTCGCTGTAAATGCTTCGAGCCACTGCTGGCCGACACCCTCGCTTTAGCTTTGTTTGTTTTGACTCATTAAGATGCTTTCGCGAAGCGCATTCAGGCAGGGCTGGGCAAAGATACTTCGAAATTGTATCGCGATACGACACAAGATACTCAGGCAAGAAGCATTTGAGATACAAATACAAGATACTGCCGCAATAACTGCATCCGGTACGATACTTGTGAATTGTGTCTTAAGATACTTATTCGATACATTCGCAAATTTGTTATTATATAATGTAGCAGCAAACGCAAATGCACAAAAATGTTTTCATGAAAATTAAGTGTGGCCAATTTTGTTTCATTCCAATGAAATATCTGTTAGTATAGTACCTAAAAGTTATGTCCTTCCTACTCCAAGTACATTAGTTCATGACTTGTTCGTGCTGCCAGAAACTGGACGACTTGACACGGGAAAAAGACACACACAGGGGGAAGCGCGTTTCACCCTGTGCGTGTCTTTTTTCCGTGTCAAGTCGTCCAGTTCCCAGCAGCTCGAACAAGCCATGTATTCGCACCAACTAGCCCCCATAGCAGCTTTACTTACATTAGTTCAATTCCGAAGCAACTTACCTGAGGTTTGTTTAAACTGCTTAACAGGACATTTCTTTATACACTTCGCTGACATTGGTCCTTGCTTGTCTTTTTGTAATTGATGGTAGTCGCTGCTCAGCTTGCGGACCAGCTAGAGTATTGCCATATAATCAAAAGAACTTGAATAAGAAGCCTTCAAACGATGGTGCAAATACCGGCGTGGAGATTTGCCTTGTCAGTAAACCACCGCTACGCAATGCCGAATCCCCGGACAGGTGTACAGCAGCAAGAAAGCTGGGAGCGATATTTTTTGTGGACGCATAGTGTATACGTAGGGAACATAAAAATCAAAGGGCTGTTCATATTATACTAATCTGCTGGTGTAAAGCATTCGTTATCGATATACTCGCTAACGTGCACTGTTTGAACAATTTTCCTTCAACGAAAGAGCATGTGCAACCCGGAAGCGTCTCAGACGTATTGTATTGTCACGTGGGTATAGCGACGATTATGAAGGCAGCAGTCAAATCGTAGAAACGAAACTCTTTACCAAGCCAACTTGTGCCAAGGAAACTAAGTAACAGAGAGCAATCAAAGCACGCTGCACAGTGATAGCGGCAATCACAGTCGTCAGTAATATGATCATCGACGGAACGCGTCGTCTTTCATACATCAGGGATCAAACCTTCCAGCGTTATCGCTGATGCTTCCGCAGGCTCCCGAATAAGCTAGGCCACTCGCGCCCTGCGCGTAATTTTGAGAGCACAATGGGAACGTTGCGGTGCGGCTTGCGCTGAGTGGTGGTAACAGATTTTGTCGGGTTAAACTCAATCACACCACATTAAGGAAATGAGAGCTTGTGGCAGTATACTTGCACAAAGTGTCGCAGTACATAGCCGCTATTCGCGTTATTGCCACTTACGGCTCTGATTATGTGGCGATTAGTAACAGTAAAAAAAATCAGACACGCCTAAAAAAGGAAAACAGATATAAGTAAAATAGAAAGTGGGTTCCATATTAAACACTCACAATGAATAAGTAGAGATGATCAAGCTGTGATGATCAAGCATGAAATATAGCCAACTTAGCAGTTAACGTAAGACAATAGAAAATTCAGTGCCTATGTAAATTTGCCTGAAACGACTCGTTAGGACGCTCATCAGAAAAATTTGGTATAAATTTTTCTCGAATCCATCATCTAACATCTTTGAGATGGCTTCTAATAATTTCCATTATTATAATGCGAAATCAGTTTCACTATTTTATTAAAAGGTGAGCAGAATGTTTGGTACCTTATACTCTAGGCACGCCCACATATTCATATATTTGTTTTCAAAATAACCTTGGCAGAACAACAGACTCAAGTGAAGTATAAATGTGTAAACAGTAGCAGAGAGAAGGCAGACATTTAAAAGTAACAATAAAGCAGAGTGCATATTTTGGCAGCACGTTACAAAAGGTATATTGCAGAGACCACACCGAAAAAAACAATAAAGAGACCTAGGTAATGAATGGAATGCAAAAGAAGGACAGCTAATAAAGCATTCATGCTAACAATTAAATTATGTTTTCAAAAGCTCTTTGAATACAGATAGCAGAAGCAAAAGATTATGGTACACCGACATATCTTTCGTTAGGTAAAAGCTTGTTCTATCAGATCTAGCATCGGTATCAGTTGTGCCATAGTTCTTAGAATCTCATTTGCATATAAGTCAATGTTTTCGCGTGTAAGGCAAACGAGGCATCCACGAGGTCCTTCATATCGCTGGTGTGCGAAAGCCATGAGACGCAAAGCCACCCCATTCTTGCATGCTTCAAATTTCGTAACGGAGCACTATACGCAAGAGAATCTTCAATAACAACACAAAAGCGGCATAAGAATTTTCTGCACTTGTTGGAGTACGCGGCGCAGGACCGTGACTAAGAGCAAGTGTCATGGAACTGACAGCTAAAATGAAAAAAAATTGAAACAACAAAAACTACGTGGGCTGGGCGTAGACGTTCGCGAGCTTGTTTCTGTCGAGACTGCGCAAGCGCTGCCACGTGACTCTGCTCCACCAATAGCGGCGCGCAGACCTCATCCTCTGCTCTCATTAGAGGACTATGGCGGAAAGATAAATTATGTCGCTGTCTTTAGTTTCATTTAGGTGGCTTAGTGGCTCCAGTACCAGCTTGAGAAGCCGAGTTCAGCCAGCGATAATTGTTTCGCACGGTGTTTTTGCGATAGCGGTATCTTGTATCTTAAGATACACGATACATTATTGAATGTATCGGAAATAGAGACACAGATACTCGTCTTGCGAGACGTATCGCGATACAGATACAAGATACCCAAAGAGTATCTAAGATAGTATCTAAGATACATGTATCTTCGATACTGCCCAGCACTGCATTCAGGTGACTTCGGGGCAACGAAGGGACCATTGAAGCTTTCACCGAATGAACACTCATTTCAATCCCGAGAATATACGGACCGGTGAGTAAAAAACCCATTGCTTCAGTTTTTTACCAATGAATTTGTGTGGGTGTCACACGCAGGCGACGCACTGCAATGTTAAAATTTTCAACGTGTCATACTCTGTCGCCGAGAAAACGTGCGTTCCTTGCGGCGTTTCTTCACGTGGGAGCGTGTTATTGAGTCAGTAGAAGTGCATTCCGGAAGTTTATTGTTTCGTAACACAAACCAGGCCGCTACAATAAAGAAGGCAAGTACATCACTAACGCCTCGCATGTATCTTCGTTACTAGCCCGTATATCAGTGCAAAAAAACATACGAGTTATAGTTTTCCGCAGTCGCATTTGAGAAGCAAGGTTTAGAGGTCTCATTTATCTGCGTTGTAAATTTAGGTTATTATTACTACACATTTAGTGCAACAAATGTTTCACATAATTATGAGTGTACTTTCACTTTAACGTGATAAAGAAACCGTCACTGTAATCAGAAATAATATTGTTTTTTTCTGTCATAGCCTCCTGGCCTAAGTGACAAGGAAGCAGCTGTATGCAATGGGAAGGCACCTGCCACATGACACGCCTTTTAAAGAAGCTATCCCGAGTGATACAACATGCATTATAAGGTACGTTTACATATATGCATAACAAACTGCTGTTTACTCGTCCGCTATGTTTATATGTTTACTTTTGCAAAATTTCATATTAATTGATTATGCTTATCAATATCTGGTGATGTCATTACTTGTTATTCCAGGATTCCCATGCAACGACAAGATGACTACCCCCGAATGGCCACTCTGCAAGTGCAGTGAAACATGTGAACGTCTTCTACAACAAGTCAGCTTGAACCTCACGCTTGCAATGCTGTATTTGTAAATGGTTTACCACGCATCTCATGGAGGGGTGCTTACAATCGTCCACAAGCATCAGCTTTCTACTGTGCCATGCAATCTACACTGTAATAGCCCTGAAATTGAACACTAGCTCCGTGCATTAGTTAAATTACATGGAACTGCTGAGCTCAACGACGCAGGTTTTATTCCCAGCCATGGTGCTCACATTTCAATGGGGGCGAAATGCAAGGACACTCGCGTGCTCAGATTTGCGTCTGAAGTTCAGGGAAAGACGGAGGCTTGAAGAGACGAAAACTTTGTGAACATGTGTTGCTGGAGTAAATGTTTCGACAAGCAGTCATGTCTTCTTCAAGGCTACAACTCCGTTTGTTCTAACCCCAGGCAGTCACAATCAATCTAAAGTTGCTCACTACTGTACGACTCATAATCATGTCATGGTTTGCATGTGAATCATCAGAAATTATAAATTACATTACAAGCCGAGCATCACTGCAGTGAGGGGAATTAACAGTCTTTCCGACATTTAGTTGTGCCTTGTGAGACAGTTTACGATCTACGCGCAAAACTGTTTTGCTTTAATTAACTGTGTTTAGGACATGGAAGTTTACAAAAAGATACGCCAAAAGCTGTAAAAGGCTGTGCTCTATTACATTAGCCTTTGCACATATCTTCAACTGGATCTTTCAAATTATTTATAGCTAATAAAGAAATTGTAAATTTGAGGAGTGCTTCTTGCAGCACAGCTTCACCAAGAATATATACGTTGTCGTGTTGAGTGAGATTGTGGTCATTGGATATGGCATATATATATATATATATATATATATATATATATATATATATATATATATATATATATATATATCAGAGAAACGTCCCAAATTTGTTTGAGCACACCTACTTTTGCTGTTTGGTTAAATTAATATGTCCCAGTTATAGTGCCTACCACAATGGAGTGAAAGTCTGTGCACTTCTGTCACAAAAAAAATAACTAGGAAATTGAAGAAGTAGTTAAAACAAACATGAACTTGAGTTATCCACAGCCACACTGCTCGATTTATCGCATTACAAGCCGGAGCCTCTAAAAGTAGCAGGTAGAAAACATAGCAAGACATGTGTTTAGGCAAGTTGGTTCATACTTGACGCGAAACGAACGAGCGCTCAAGAAATGGGGACATAAACGAAGAGGCACACAGGACCGGACGCTGAACTTTCAACCGAGGTTTATTGAAAAAACATGAACGTTTATAAGGGCAACCAGCGAGGGCGATAACATTGGTAATGCATCCACCTGATAACAAAAGTGTCAAGACCTCACCATAAACATCACATCCACGCGTCAATGCAGACTCAGCTGCCTAGCACCCAAAGGCGATAAAATGTACGTTATCGCCCTTGCTGGTTGCCATTACAAACTTTCATATTTTTTTCAATAAACCTCAGTTGAAAGCTGAACACCGGTCCTGTTTGCTTCTTGTTTATGCCCCCGTTTCTTATCGCTCATTCGTTTCAAGTCGAGAAAACATACTTCAGCTTACAAGCACAACTATATTGAAAAAGTAAATTAAACAATCACAAGTATGTAATATATATGAGCGTTATTTATCCAGCATTAGCACATGTTCACATCATGCCCCACCGGTTGATTTCGTGAGTGTTTCTTTGCAACAGAGTGCTCGAGTCCCATCGACACGTCTATGCGACACAGAGCAGTTGTTTAGTGTTCTGTGCGAGCACCAACATTGATGTACAATGCATGCTTAAAGCTTATTTTCTTAGAGCTGTGCTTCTGGAATCTGTAAGCACTCACCTTACATCTCTATTCCTTTAACATTCATGTTCGCCAGGTGCGTTTTTTTTTTGGGGGGGGGAGGGGAGTTCAACCCCCCCCCCAAAAATTCCAATTTTGCTTGCGTATATATACATATATACAGGCACACCTACAAACGCACGCACGAACATACGTATGGTTGAACACCCCCCCCCCCCCCCCCCACCCCCGAAAAAAATTTCTGGCTACGCCCCTGATGTTCGCTGCGTACTCAGCAGTCACAATACTACTTGGGCCAAAGAATTATAGGGTTCCGTTTGGCGTTGCATAAGTCTGTTGCCAGACTTGGCGGTCAATGTTGCCGTACTGCCGCCAAATCTGGCGGATAAATTTGCCCCTGTAGTTAGAGCTTTCCCCTAAGCTTTTTTGTGTAATCCGCTGAGCTTTTCGCGAGTGCCTCTGCGGTCCGTTGGCATCGGCCATTCGTGTTGCAGAACTCGGGGCTCTTTTTTCCGCTGTCTGCACCATTGTACAATTAGCAGATAGGACTCGATCTCGTCTCAGAAGAATATCGTCACGCTCGGACTCGATCGTGTCTCAGACGTAGAAAATCCACGCGCACACGACGCGTTTACAGGGAAATCTGAATGACGTCGCAGACGTCCGGACAGCGTGTGCGCTGTGTGGCAATACATCGGACTCGCGTCTCCAAAGTACGGAATATCTCCGTAGCTTTGCGTGTCGTGTCGACTACACGCAACGACACGTTTACTGGGGAAACTGAATAGCGTAGCAGAAACCGGGAAGCTTCCTTGAACAGATCGCGTTCAGCCGTATCTGAGAAGTAGGGAATCTCTCTGCACAGGTTAGCTTGCCGTGCCATGTCCTACCGACCACGCGCGACGGACGGGGACACCGGGGCGCTTTCCTTAGCTGTGTGTAGTGTGTGTACAATGCACATCACTCGGACTCGTGTCTCTGAAGTAGGAATCTCTTCGTAGCTAGGTGTGCGTGCCGTGTCGACTATGCACGACCACGCGTTTGCTAACCACGAAAGAACGGACCGGCTCCGATAGAACGGCTCGATAGAACGGACGCCTCCGTTCTGTGACAGAACGCTTACAAAATAGCCACCCTCTCCCCCCCAGATTAAGCTCTACTGAACCCATTTAGCAGCAATGTATTTCTTTAACCGAGCATTGGAATTCTAAATAAAAGATTAGGAGAAAATTTCAGTGTATTTCATTTCAAAGTGGTGGCGCTTCAGCATCACAACCGGGGTTCTCCTGGGGCAGAGTCGCTTGGAAAATTCTACACTTGCGTGATATTTTCTCGTTGCATACAGCTATTCGTTTGTTTGTAGTGTCTCCGACCAGGCGTTACGCATCCTCCGCTGCGCGGGTCCGAGTGCCCTCAAGCACCACACCGTCATATGGTTTCCCGCCCATCTCGGTCGAGTGCCGGACGCTCTGCCCAACCTCAACGAGATCACCCACGACGCAGCGCGCGCGCTTACCGACCGCGCCGTCCCAGGACAACCCCATCTCGCCCAGTTAGAGACCAATCGGATGCACCCATTACGTACAGTGATATCACAAAACACATGTACCTTGGACACCGCATTTTCCCGCCCCCACACCCCAAAGCCGCAGGCGCTAACCCTACGTTTATACAAACGCACACGTACCCAAACCCCGCCATACGTTTTCAATCCCGAGGCGTACCCCAGCGACACGTGACCCTCGTGCGGGTACACGGTGACACTCGCGTACATGCTCTGGGATTGCAGAAACGCTCATCCCGGCTCTACCTCGGACAAGTGGGAGAGGCCCCTCAGAAGCTCGCTTCTCGCCGAAGCGCAATGGGCCGTCCAGCAGGCCCATGACGAGGCCGAAAGGATCAGGATATACGCTGTCGGTCCCTACGTGGGAGACGCCCGCTACGCGCTAAGCGCGTCCTGCAGGATACAAATAAAGCTTCTTTTCCAGTACCAGCCCTGGTAGAAGTATTCCTCGGACTTCACCTACGGGCTTAGTTATTATTATTATCTAGCTATTACCGTTTATGACAGGTTGAACAAATTTACACTCAACACGCTGCGGAGCCACCGTCTCCCAGCTGAGCGTCGATCAGTGGGCAAACCCAATGGGGAGAATTGCTGTTTTTTTTTTAGCAGAACAGACTGTTCGGCTAGTTGGCTATCCATGAACACTGAAAGAATAAGCGCTAAAAATTGACGAAGTCCTTTGTCTGCCCTCTTCATTATGCTCGTCAATTTTTAGCACTTATTCTTTCAGTGTTCATGGAGAATTGCTGTATCATTTAAAACCAGACGTCTCGGAAAATACCGGACTCCAGTCTCGGTGAGCAATACACGGGAATACTACAAGGCGCTACTAGCTGACGAAGACAGCGGGAGTCTCCCGTCAGCTTCAGTCAGTTTCAACTTCAAAGAAGCATCCGTCTAAATCGATTCGCTCGCCCCGACGTGGCTGAGGGAGTCGCACTAGCCCTAGCAGTGGCGCATGCCGCCGCAGATTCTACCATTACAGAAATCTGTACCGATTCCCAAAGCGCATATCGATACTTCCGTCAAGGCATAGCCCCAAACACGGTTTCACGCATTTTGCGAAACATTCCTTCGCTTCCCCATCCGGTGACTATCACGTGGGTGCCTGGGCATGAGTGTATCCCCGGGAATGAGCGCGTTAATGCGCATGTCCGAGGTCTTTCCATCCGGACCCTCGAGGACCACTCACCCAAACCCGTGACAAAACCAGAAGAGGGAATCTGCACCTACCATCAGATTACGTCCTATTACAGGAACGGCAGACGAGATTTACCTGCCCCTCACTAATCCCTTAACCCTAATCAGAGCTCGGTCTGGCGCCAGCTCCAGACGAAAACATTTATTTCCCCCTATCTGGCACATCTATTTTACCCAGGTCTCCATCACCCACATTGCACCACCTATGGGGCTCCCCGGGCTGATCTTTTCCACTGTTTGTGGAGCTGCCCAAAGCCCCTGGTGGTAGACCCTAATCCCAATCCTTCCCTTTCCTCGTGGGAGGCCGCTCTTCGGGCCACTGGCTCGGACGACCAGCTGACGCTGGTGAACCGGGCCTGTCTAGAGATGTCGGCCAGGGGGCTCCCGGACGTCTAGGAGCCCAACCACACTCACTTTGAATAGTTCAAATAAGGTTGTATCCATCCATCCATCCAATGCGAAATCCATCTTCTGATAACACGAAATTGTTTTATGCCGGAGTCTACCAAGATTTTCATGACGTATTTCCATCACGGAAATATGTCAGCAAAATGAACGCCATCAAACGGCAAAGAAAAAATGATAAGAAAAAGTTGCGTTGACAGGAGTCGAACCCATGACCTCTCGGTCCGCGACGATGGCTGGCGGACGTTTAGCCCACTGAGCTACCGCCAAACACATAACGGAGGCTACATGAACGCGACTTTTATCTTTCACACTTTCCTCTCATAGTGCTCTTGCATGGATGGATGGATGAATGCTATGAGCGTCCCCTTTATAACGGGTGGTGGCATGTACGCCACCAGGCTCGAAAAACAAAACAAAAAAAAATCACAGCATAACCACGGAGTGAATGATGATGAGTGGGCGAAGCTGCGGAAGTTCATCGGTAAACCGTGAATCTTCCGTGAATTCTGCCCAGTACATCATCACCGACGTGAGATCGGGCGCGTTTATACTAAAGGTTCGATGAGAGTTATGACGACTTGCAGCTCACTTTAATTTTACATGTACGCTGTGAATTTTCATTGTTTAGAAAACCATTGCTTTAGAAAACATCCGGCGTCTTTCGTTAAGCAGCTGGCGTCTTTTTCGTTTTGCTTTAGAAACATCTGGCGTCTTTTCGTTTTGCTTTTAGAAAACATCTGGCGTCTTTCGTTGGTTTATTTCATCAATCAACGGCGTTTTGAACAAAATTTTTATTGTTTAATCACGCACAGGAGAAATCTCACCAGGCACTACCTTGGAGGTAAACAATGGCTGCTAATGGGAATGAGAGACAGAAGAAGTCAGCTTTTAGCTAACACTTACACTTCTACTTCTACTAAAATACTACTAAAATAAAATACTAACGTTTCCTACTGGAACATGCCAATGGCAGCTAATGGGGAATGAGAGACAGAAGAATTCGGCTTTTAGTTAACGCGCACGCTGCGAATTTTTTATTGTTCAACAACGCACAGGAGAAATATATTATGGTTTATCGAAAGCTTCTGCCCCTTTCACTTTTTTTTTAAGGAATGTTATTATAGTTCTTATCTAATTTCTCTCTTTTTTTATTTTTTAGCAAGCGTTGTGTAAACCATTTACATTATAAAGTACAGTGTGGCCAATCCCCCTTGTGGGTATGAGCCAAGATCTAGGCGACAAGACAAGACAAGAAATCTCCCAACGGCACCACCTTGGAGGTCAAGATCTGGTACTAGCGTTACGACTGGTTACGCACTACGAGGGACGAACGGGTGCCGCTTTAAGGAGCTTCGCCCCTAAAAACGCGCCATTGCTGCGACCGTCCCATTCGGCGCGTTTCCAATAGAACAATTTCGTCTAACACACCGCGAGGTGGTAGCTTCATCCAAACGCTCGCTCATAGCGTCCATCCATATCGAAAAATAACTCTCCGACGCTCGCCTGGCTGTCGCACCGCGTTCCCCGCTCGCCCTGTGACAATTAACTGCCAGGCTAGAGGAAAGACACAACGCGCGTAAAGTTTCTTTTCGCGTTTCACGACGTTTTCGAGGAGTGCATACCCAGTATGAGTGTTTATTATGTGCTTGTTGATGCCATATTTCCGCGGGATTCACCATATGCGGTGTCCATGTATATGTTATGGACTTCAGCTACAGCAAGGGTTAAATCACGATCATGGGCGTTTGTCGTCGGTACGGTGATGTGCCACTAGGCGTCAACGTGAGTGCGTCCACATCAGGCGGTGCTACATCTGCCAAACAACAGTAGGCATTATACAAGCTCTGATATACCAATGCACTAAAGCAATCAACTACTTCTGTGACGACACGTTTCACTTTCGTGTTATACCGATTCCTATGGCAGAGGGATCAACCATCTTTTTCTTCTCACTCAATGTATTGATCCCCTCCCACACCCCTCTAACGGAGGCACAGCTAACGTGGTTTTGCACGGCCTCCAGGATCGGAGACATTGCAATATTCCTGCATCTCCCCTAATTTGCACTGCATCCGTGATCGGCCCACCATTGACCAAGCGACGATGTCATGTGATGACGTCATAATGTGACGTGAAAGCGACGTCATGGTGATGAGACACATTTTGGTGATATGTGTGACATCGCGATGACGTGATATGGTGATGTCATCACGTGATGATTTTTTGCAGCGCTCGTGTTCACGCCGAGGGCGGCGACTCTCAATTTTCGCGTTTGATGAGGCAGCTAAGGTTTTCGCCTTAATAAATGGGTTGTCCAGCAATCGTTAGGGTGGCGGCTAGCGCTTGTTGGAAATTCATGACAATATGCTACCAGCGTGAAGACACCAGGACAAGAAAGAGGACGACACACAGCGCAGTGTGTCGTCCACTTTCTTGTCCTGGTGTTTTCGCGATGGTAGTATATTGTCAGCAGTCACTATTGTGATAGAAAGAAGGGAAACGTTAGTGTCCATATTATATGGTCACTACCGGCAAGTTTTGCCGTCGCCATCGGCGCCGCCGTGAGGTTCCGTATAAAGCCCAAATAGATCAAATCACCAGGCGCGTCGTATGTTGTATACGTGCGAGCGAGAGCATGCGAGGACAGCCGACGATCGCTGCTCACGCGGAGCGGAGAAGCGCCGGCCGTATTTCTTCGTGCAAAAGGCGCGCGGAGGGGGGTGCGTGGCTGTGGCCGGCCCTCCGCACTTCGTTTGGCCGGGCCTGGTCGCGCGCGCTTTACATTGAGAGGAGATCAGCAGACGACTCATAGCTTTGTGCAAGCTGCTCTCACCACTGCGTTTGCGATGAAGTGATAGACAACACGAAGGTCGCTTCGCTCGCTGCAGCGGTCACGTTTTTTAGGGGCGAAGCTCCTTAAGGCGGCACCCGTTCGTCCCTCGTAGTCGTCGTGGTCGTAGTAGTGAGTAACAAGTCTTACGCTTTGACCTCCAAGGTGGTGCCGGTGGGAGATTTCTCCTGTGCGTTGTTGAACAATAAAAAATTCGCAGCGTGCGCGTTAACTAAAAGCCGAATTCTTCTGTCTCTCATTCCCCATTAGCAGCCATTGGCATGTTCCAGTAGGAAACGTTAGTAGAAGTAGAAGTGTAAGTGTTAGCTAAAAGCCGACTTCTTCTGTCTCTCATTGCCATTAGCAGCCATTGTTTACCTCCAAGGTAGTGCCTGGTGAGATTTCTCCTGTGCGTGATTAAACAATAAAAATTTTGTTCAAAACGCCGTTGATTGATGAAATAAACCAACGAAAGACGCCAGATGTTTTGTAAAAGCAGAACGAAAGAACGCCAGATGTTTTTCTTAAAGTGTAGTAGTAGTAGTTATATGTAGCCACCTCGCCCGATCGTCAACGGGCGAGGTGGACCGGCAACGGCGCGAGGACCCTGCCGTACGAGAGTTAAATCACACTAAAAGACATACTTTGCGGGCGATACACTCTAGTGAGCTTTCAACTTTTCGTCTTAATGTACATGATAAAGAAATAATTTCTACGAAAAACGCAAGGCACACCTTGAGCAATATGTTTGGTTTTGGGACGCTAAATGGAACCATGAGGCGATGCGAAGCCGGAGCACTTGCACGATCGCGTTCCGTTGGCTTTCGTTGGGCATGCTACCGACCTCGCGTCGTGGAACGCGCGTCCTGTCTTCCCTCTAGCCTTGCCTTTAATTCGCACAGGGCGAGCGGGGAATGCGGTCGCTCTTGGCGCTCTTTCGCTCGGGAGCGGACTTCTTCCTTGCATTTCACCGATCACAAGTGATAATGAAGGGACCACGTAAACCAACAGTACAATAAAAGTTTGATGTTTAATATATACACGATGTTTCACACTCTTTATATTATGTACTGGGCGCATTTCACGGAAGAGTTTCACGGTTTACAGATGATTCCCTCCGTAGCTTCGCCCCACTCATCATCATTCACCCCGTGGATAGGCTGTGATTTTTTTTACGCCGGCATTTTGTTGAGTTACGCAAGGTTGGATGCTCCACGACTTAGCTTTTGCCTTACCTCGTGAAACGTTCTAATTTGTTCCCATCACATTGATTGCTTCGCCCATGCGTCGAAACTAACTTTCTCGCGTTCTGCTGGCTTGACGTGTCTTGCTGGGTCCTTGAAGAGTATCGATTATAACCACGAGATCAGTAAATCTGAAGGCGTTCTTGTCCCTTGCAATTCAACAGAATGCCCATTCAACACCTTCACGTAGAAACAGGTCGAATCGACTATGAATGGAATAGCAAAGTCCCTTTTATTCGTAACCCAAAATTGAAGAACATTCGCACAAGTTTACGTTTTCTTCTTTTCAGCATAGATATAGTTTTATCGTTAGGAACTTTCTCAATTTATGACCACTTCTGGAAAATAATGTCTTCTTCGGCATATTTTATTAACATTATGTAATGGAGTGCAGCGACGTGTATTAATAAAAAGTGTGCTTCTCTTTTGTTTTCTTCAGAAGGCAAACATGGATGTCCTGACATCCTATTTCGTGGGAACTATGTATTTATAACAAAATCTGCACGATTAAGAGTACTATAAGTACTCTACTATGGGAGAGCGGTTAGCTGTCCGTCCGCTTCAAAAGTGATCCCAGACCACCAAGGCTGAACTACGTCAGCTTTCCCCAGATAATATATGCACCTATCCCGAAGGCAGGCGACTCGCTTGACGTCACCTAACGTATTTTCTCGCATAGTAGACTCACTAGTTAGCACATGGTAGTGCTGGCTTAAGATGGCTCGTTGGTTACGTATGTTGGCTACGGTGATGGCTTGCGTTGGCTGCTTTCTGTTATAGAATCGACATTTTTATTAAGTGAGTTATCAAATTCATTAATTAGGTTGCAACTTTTCCTTCAAGGACGCAGCAAGACCTTCAAACATCTTGCTGGGTCTCTCAGGAGTATTCATTATAATGATGAGAATGGAAAATATGCGGGTGTAGGATGAAGTCGCTTGACTAAAAAAAAAACTATTATTTAAAATCGCAGCAGCGTCTTCGTCCTCCAGTGCTATAAATTCGCTGTGTATTGATGAAGAGTAGTGAAACAACAACCGAAGGCTTTATGATAACCAGGGGCTTAGCCAGAAATTTTTTCGGGGGGGGGGGGGGGGGGGGGGTTCCACCATACTTTATGTATGTCCGTGCGAGCGTTTGTATGTGTGCCTGTATATATACGCAAGCAAAAGTGAAAATTTTCGGGGGAGGTTTGAACCCCCCCAACCCCCCCCCCCCTGGCTACGCCCCTGATGATAACGTCTACTGTTTGGTTAAATTTCGCGCTCGCTTTGTTCAAAGTGTCGGCCATTGGCGCGTGAAATGGTCATGTGTGTGTGTGTGCGTGCGTGCGTGCGTGCGTGCGCACACACACACACACACACACACACACACACACACACACCACACACACACACACACACACACACACACACACACACACACACATCAGCGATCTCATTTTCAAAGTGGCGCGCTATAAACGAAAACGCTACGCTAGGGACATCTACCGCGCACTAATGCAACTGGGAAAGGCGAAACGTGGCCTCCGAGCTCGGAAGATTTCGAGAACGTACGCTACGGAACGCCAATCCCTGGCCATGCTCCCGGGAGAATCTCGGAGGTCACAACGCCGCAATCTCGTTTAATTCACTACGCTGTAGATGCCGCTCCCTGCATGGAGACCACGCAAGGATTCCACGTTCTGGAAACGTATCGTGTTAGGTTAGGAGCTTGTTTGGTATTAAGTCTGTATGTTTTTGAAGGTGCGGAGAAATTCCTCATCACGCCGAACGAATTCGTTAAAGCATCCCTACGTGACGCGGTCTTTTTGCTTATTTGCTTCTTTAGAAAGCCTATTAGTCTTGCTCTAAACCTAAACACAACGGCAACTATGTGCACGAGAAGTAGCGATGTGTAGACCTCTCGACGAGTATTTTGTTTCTTTAGGCCGTGAACACTTCTCATCGTCCCTTTGTTATTGTTGTTACAATTTCTGTCGCAATTGCTGCAATTACGTTTCGTGTTCGTTGTTGTCGTCCTTGCTATATTTTCAAAAACGCGTCGCTGAGAAATATGTAACGAGAAGCCTGGCAGCTAGCTGCTAGGGCTGGCACAACGCTTGCACTTCAAGAAGGGGGAGACATGATCGTATGTATTGAAAGCGGGAAAAGTGGAAAGACCGATATGACCGGTATCAAAGTTTTGAATGAACCTTCAAGAAAAAGTAAGCAAGGGCAGCAGGAGTAATAGATGAATTTCTATTAGTGATACATGCTCATGTATTTGGCAACCCCCTTAAACCTCGAGAATTTGATTCGCCCCCTCCCCACCGCCGCCCATACCTCCTCTTACGAAACGCCACGAGTTTTCTTCGCCCTCTACCATGATACCACCTCAGTGAGCAAATGAACCTTTCCAATATGCTGCAGTGTTATTGAACTCGCCAAAAACGCATTTTAGTTAGTATTCAACGCAACAGAAGGTTCACTTACGCATGTTTTAATCTTCCTTTTTCATAAAACAGGTTTCAGCCACCTCTCGTGCCGCGGTATCACGACTACGTCTGAGGATCATATAGTCAAAGATATTGCGGATTCATCCGCGCTAGATTTGCACTGAAGGGGAAAGTGCGAATGGGTTCAATTATTCATAGAAAGCGCATACTCGCGTAAGCGCTCTCCAATAAAGCGTACGTAATAAAACATGCCCCCCTCCCCTCATCAGCACGTGTGGTGTTTGATGAAGCTTCGCTGGACATTCACGTTCGCCGGGTGTGATGGCGGCCAAATTTTAAAATGTATTATTTCATTCGTTTCTCTCATCATCCATATATGACTTCATCATCCATCATCCATATATAGCGCTTCTGTTAGCCCAGCATACAAAGCAGGAGCGATCACAGATCCCATTGATTACCCTGCTCACATCTTCGCGTGCCCCACATTATGGTAGGGGTTATGATGTTATCCAATATAATTCCTGACCGAAGCAAATTTGTTTCAAGTAGAGGCCTTCCTCAGGTGCGCTCTAACCAGCAGTGCATTCCTACTACTACTACTACTACTACTACTACTACTACTACTACTACTACTACTACTACTACTACTACTACTACTACTACTACTACTACTACTACTACTATTACTACTACTTCTACTACTACTACGATTCTTAACGATTCGGTTCTTAACCACGCGAAATAAAGAAAAATAACATCACATTATAAGATACAGAGAAGAGATCGATCTGTTTTGTCTTTGTTCCTGATGTCCATTTTGCAAATATTGCGCAGTTAACAATCGTTTTCAGGAATGAAACAACTATCCCCTCACAATATATTTTAACTAATATACAACTACTACTACCATCAACAACCATGAAACACACCTTCAAACCACGTAATAGCCAAGACAAAGGCTGCAAAACAGTAGCTTTACTCATCGGGACACTTCTGACAAAGGGCTTAGTCAAACATCCGTTATCCTTCCTCACACATCTTGACGATTCAGCGCATTTTTCTAGCTACCGGCACAGATTCCCTTCCGTCCGCCTCGATACACACACTGACAACGTGCATCGCCATCATGCATTACACACATCCGCGTTCGCGCCGTCGTCGGCAACCGTGCAAGCGCAATTTCGCGGCGAATTCTTTTGTTCCAGCCGCGGCGTTCCGTGACTCGGTCACGAGGCAGCCTGCAAGGCGGGGCCGCTCAGAACATAATGACGGAAGGCAACGGACACGCGAGAAAGCTCTCCTGTCGCTGCTCTCTCCTGGGGCACGGACACGTCAGCTAGGAACAGACCATTGTGAGTAAGCTCGCGGTGCGCTCAGTATTTCAGGATGACCAATAGGGAGAAGCGTGCACGCGTCGCAACAACCTGTCACGAATTACTAGGGCGTCTCAGCGTATTCGACATGACTCATTCATTAAATGTACCGCACAGGAGTGTGTTTAGGTTGCGTAGCTAATCATGTCCCTTGAATTCCAATAAATTATTATTCAGATACCCTAAGGGCCCAGAAGGCATTACATAGGGGGGGGGGATACAGTTAATGTGGCAAATAAATAAAATACACACTGAACAATGAAATCAGAGTACATGAATAAGTAAACATCGAATGGTGTAAAAGCAGCTACGTGTGACAGTATTATAATACGTAAAAAAACAATCATAAAGTAAAGTTTCATAACAATAAACATCATCAGTATCACATGAAACTAATAGAAACAACACTAAATAGACAAGCGGAACAGAATAAATAAAACGCAATGTAAAAAAAGGAAAAAGAAAATAACATAGAAAATCAGCACTAGTGAATTGAGGATAGAATTTTTCTATTGGCTTCCATTTTGTCCTAGAAATGACTTTAGGCTAGTTACAAATGAGTCATGATTCACAATGCGCACAATGTCAGCAGGAAGAAGATTCCATTCACGAATGGCGAGGAGAAGTGGGGAGTGAAAAAAGAGATTAGTGCGGGCGAAAATAGGTTCAATTTTATGTTGGTGATCGAGTCGCGAAGATATATGACGAGCTGGCCTGATATTGAAGATATCGTGGGATGACTGATTGAAGTGAAGCTTATGAAAGAATAACAATAGTGTCAGCAACCTGCGATTTTCTAGAGGAGCTAAATTGAGTGAAGATTTTATTTCAGTTACGCTTGATGTTCGTAAGTAGTTTTTTGTGATGAAGCGAGCAGCCTTATTTTGTACCGACTCCAGTTTCTGTTTGAGGTAGGCCTGATGCGGATTCCAGATGAAGGAGGCATATTCGAGTTTTGAGCGTACTAAGGTTTTATAAGCAAGAAGTCTAGTTTCGGAGTTCGCCGGATGCAAATTACGCCTTATGAAGCCAAGTGATAGGCGACTACTACAGTGCAGCTGTAAATGGCACACCTGGTTGATTTTCTGCCGTCCGTCCGCGAACAGAAAACCTATATGATCTCCTCCGGGCTAGCGATGACGTGCCGTAAATGAGGTCATCATGACGACAGATACCAGCAAAGTATGTGGCGTCATCACGACGTCGCACGATGACGTCATGATTGACATCATCGATATTCTTCTAAACAGGTGCGTGCACTTGAGCCTTGCGTCAGGATGTCACAAAAAAATACCTGATTTCTTTTGTGGGACTCATCCCATAGGGTACAGAGCTGCGGGTATCATAGCGTCGACTGAATTGCTAAATTGCTGTTGAACAATGGGATGAAACGAGAGACTAATAAAAAGGGCAAATGTGGCTCTCGACAGAGTAAGACTCGTTCGTTAAATATACTGTGATAAGAAATAAAAATTTGTAACTTTCATGTATTCGAAGTGCAAATTACACCATACTTTGAGCATTGTCTGGGTAAGAATGAACAGGGGAAAAAAGTGTATCTCGCGACGAGATATTGAAGCTTCCAAACTAGCCCAGCGAGGTGCAGTTTGATGCACTATGACAACGCGTGCTCAAAAATTAGTTCGCTCATAGGAATTGGAAGAAGAATATAATGGTCAATATCTTAGCAATTCCCGCTTTGCAGACGACACCGTACTCTAGCAATGACAGCAACGAATCGCAAATACTGACTGGATATCCAAACCGAAGAAGCCTCTAGATAGAGCTGAAGATGATTATGCAGAAGACAAAGCTAATGCTAGGTAGTCCGGTGACAGAGCCAGGATTCGTGATAGGCAAATGGATCCTTGGGTGAGTATAAAGTATAATATGTACATCTAGGTCAAATACCAGCAGCGGAGCCTACTCATCTAAAGAAAATACGCAGAAGAATAACGATGGGTTGGTGCGCATACGGTAGATCTTCTCAACTCATTACCAGAAACCTAGCACTCTCCCTAAAGCGGAAATTTGTAACCATGTATTTTGCTCTTACATATATGGGTCAGAAACCAAGGGAGCCACAAAAATCCGAGAAGTTAAGGACCGCACATGTGTGCGATGGATCACAAAATGACAGGCGTAACTTTAAAGAGGCCCTGCAACACTTTTTCAGCCTCGTCACAAAACGCTACGGATCGGTAGTCGAAACTCCTGAGAACACGCGATTCAAACATTATAGCGCAGCACGCGGCCTGGAATTTTTCAATGAATTCTCAAAGTCCGCTAGAAATCGCTCCCCCTTCTCTCTACAAATGACGCCGTATACCCAAATTAATGCGCCATATACCCAAAGTCCACGACCATTCGCTAAAATGAGCATCGTGAGCTGCATAGTTATTGTGGGCGCCGCGGTATGTCGCCACGTGCCCGCGATCACACTGAAAGTAAGCCGCTTGTTCGAAGAAAAAATGAGAAGAAGGTGCTCGAAGTCATGACGCATGCTGAACAAGGGACGCATCTCCTTGACCCCTTGTCATCCAACTCCCTGCGTAGCTTTCAGCGCGCTCGTTAGCACGAAAGGAGAGAGAGGGCGCCTAAAGTGTGCAGCAAATCTCTGTAACTTCGCTCGTACTTCACGGATCCTAAAAATTTGCGCGGCAGTCGATTCGTGAGGCAATAAGCTATTTTAATGTTGGCATTCGACGATTACTTAGAAAGGTGTTGCAGGGCCTCTTTACGGGATAGGAAGACAGCACAATGGATAAGAGAAAAGGGGTCACCGATATCCCAGTAAATATTACAAGGAAGCAATGGACTTGGGAAGGTCACGTCATGAGGACAGATAACTAATGGGCAATTTGAGCATCCAAATGGATACCATGAGATGGGAAGCGAGAATGAGTACAGAAAAGAGTCAAGTGGAGCAAAGAAATTATGAAACTTGTGGGCATAAAATGGAATCGGCTCTCGCAGGACAGGATAGGTTGGAAATCTTTTGTAGAGGCCTTCATCCGGCATGGGGACATAAGATTGGATGATGATGATGATGATGATGATGGTGGTGGCCGACGAATAATAACGAAAGCTACTCAACCTAGCTGCAGTAGACCTGTCATTGTGCCACTGCTGAGTCATGACAAGGTGAAATTACCAAACACATGCAACTTGGCTCTTTGCACCGTTCCGACAGGCTGAACAGTCAGATGACCCGTCGTTCATTGGCTCAAAACATCAACACTACAGAACTGAAAGTGCAGAAGCCTAGCCAATTTTCCCATTTGCCCGGAGGGTGGCAACACAGCCAGTGCCGACGGGGGAGAGAGGGGAGCAAGGGGAGAGTCAAGTTACTAACTTTGAATTGAGGGTAAGGTACAGAAAAGAAATGTGGCGGTGTTATGATCAAGTGTGGCTCTGGAGTTACAATACTGCAGCATAGATTAGTTGCATATAAACACTAGATCACATCCTGTGGGTACGTCCGGCATTAATAAGCAATACGGGTGTCGCGGCCTCCAGTGAAGGCCTTCGGGCGCGTTGGCGGACTGCGCTGCTCAGTTCTGGCCTGGACCTGCAACTCTAGGCGATCCAGCAGGCCGGGGAAGCTGCCGGGAGACAGACTCTCTGTTAGCTCCTAGGTGTGAGCCCAGCCCAGCAATCTGCCGGAAATTAATAAAGCTTTCCTCTTTCTCTCTATGTTATGATCATTTGAAAGTTGGTAAGTGCACGGTTCGTTCGACCATTATACTCCATGTCTAGAACTTACGCAGGCGCTAGTTAGGGCTGCTGCGGTATACGGTACAAAATAGTGCAGGAGGAAGCACCACTTTTTCCTGTGGTTGCTCGCGTGACACTGTCAAGAGCATCATACATCCGTGCGGTCTCTGATCTCATCGCAAACTTGCCCTGCAGCGCATCACTGCCTTTGAGGACCAGACGAATCTTCGCGACCGACTCCGCTACGGTATACTACGGCCACGGAACTGACCGAATGGTGACTCCTGCGACCCACGGTCCCTCCCCTTCCCAGAACTTTAAACCGATCTTCCTATTTGCCCTCTATCTACTCCCATCTTCCTTCCCGCGAAGTGCGGTTGAGGTGTTCTCCCCGACCAGTGACAGTTGCTACAGAAGGGTGTCTTGCTGGGCGAGTTGGTACGATGACGTCATTAAAGGCGGCGCAAACAACACGAACACAATGCGTGTGCTCCTCTTCTGTGTTCGTGTTGTCTGCACTGCCTTTAATGGTGACAGTTGCTACACTGTGAAAAAACCTCTCGCCCATTCTTTGCCTATCTCAAGAATCTCATTCTCATAGGCGTGTGCACGAGGGCACCCCTCCCCCCTGATCACCTAAGAGGGGGGCGGGGAGGGGCAAAGTCGGCCCCGTAGGTTTACTCAGTTATGGCAACGCAGCTTTTTTGACGACAATGGCGGAATAAGCACCCTGATGTTGCATTCCAAGAACTGCACTTCCCATCTTAACCTAAGGAAAGCCAGGGACCAAAGGCAGGCCATTGTGAGAAGCAAGTAATCGCTTCATTTTATTTTTTTTTCGTTAATTGTGAAGCATGTTGTCATTTCGACTCGACCAAAGGAGGGAGGGGGGGACTGCAATAAAACATTGCTCCCCCCCCTCTAAATGGGGAACCCTGACACAGTGACATCCCTGTGACAGTATCTGCGACTGGTACACATACATTTCTCTTGTTTGCCACACGAATTTCTGCCGAATGCGCATTGCCCGCGACAACGGGGGGGAAGCATTTATGAAATATGCGAAATCGGCACCGTTCTCTGCAGTACTCAAGCGCGCGAAATGTCAGCCGTTGGGACTACAGGCGGCATTCTGGTGAATGCTTCACCCGTCTATAATAAGTTGTGGTGTGTTCAGCAAGTTTCTGCTGCGCTGCGGGGCTGGGATAGCAGTCATACGGAGCCCGCTTTTCCTAAGAATTTTCGACGTTAACAAACACTCGCTCACATTATGGTGCATATGAAGTGATAGTCAAACTTGTGTGGATCTAAAAAAAAACAAGAACAAAAAAAACTTCGAGGACGCTTGAGCTTCGCCTTCAAGAGTAGAACGCGATAGCGTAATTGGGCCCCGTGCGCATTGCCTTCTCAATTGCTAACTTGACTTCGCTTGTCGGTGAACACCTTAACCATGCCGGAAGGAAAGGAGCGTCTGTGCGAGTCACATTGACCGTCAAAACTATCCTGGAATGCCTACCGCAAGTACAGTTGCGAAGGGCGCACTACGCCAAAATTCTTCCTTTTGCGAATCAGCGAAGTACCCACTACGCATCCGTAAGGCAACACGCCAGCCTTACGCAGCCTCTCACATTGTTATAATAATATCCGGGGTTTAACGTCCCAAAACCACGATATGATTATGAGAGACGCAGTAGTGGAGGGCTCCGGAAATTTCGACCACCTGGGGTTCTTTAACGTGCACCTTAATCTAAGTACACGGGCCTCAGACATTTTCGTCTCCATCGAAAATGCAGCCGCCGCGGCCGGGAATCGATCCCGCGATCTTCGGGTCAGCAGTCGAGCGCCATAACCACTAGACCACCGTGGCAGGGCCGCTCACTTTGTTCATGCTATTGCTGATGATGATTAAAAATGAGTGCTTTGTAATGGGTGGCCCTTTAAAAGACCCACTCGTTGTGCAATTCGCATGTTTTGACACCTGGCGCGATTCTACGCTTCTGCGTGCAATATTACATGCGTTAAGGAGACTCATCCCATTACATGACATTCATATAGTGTTTTTCCCGAAGAAGTTTCAAGAAATGGTTTATATCTGTGGTGGAACACCTGCTTGCCACCCAGAATGCGTGATTTTGATTCTAACTCGATCCTAAGACTTTTATTATTTATTTTATTTCCATGTTTCTGAATTTTTCGTTCACCTACAACGCTGATTTTGCACTCACACCAACGACGCCGACACCGACGCCGACGCCAAACTTTCTGAGAAATGAGCTATTTACGCTATCGGGTTAAGAACATCGGTGCCCACGATCGTGCACTGTAGCTTTCTGTGCTCTAGGCTGATAATTATAAAGTTTACGTACCATAGAGCAGCCGTGGTTCTGCAGGAATTATACTTGCTGAGGTTGAGGAATTACTAAGCACGTTGTACTATAAATTTATTTCCGAGAATAATTGTGCCGAGTCCTTGGATTAAATGCAACACATGTGTCTGGCGCGATGCCCGGCCCTCTCTGATGACACTGCATCATGTGATTCGTTCACCACCTGTCAAAATCCAACGACGCTCTCAACGCATCATTTCATGAAGCTGTTATGTCATCACTGCCTTTCACGTCCGAAAGCTGCAGAACCTCGTTTCGCGATAGCGATTTATCTGTGGAACAAGGTGTCGCCATTTCATTTTTGCCTGCAATGAAAGGCACACGCTTCAAGCAAAGAACCTTAATTGAACCCCGTCAGCCCATCAGGTTCATGTAGACAAATACCTTTCTGGATGAAGAAATGCGTAGTTAGGAAAGGTAAGATGGTTCTTAAACGGCAGGTAAGCTCCGAAACCCAAATAGCTTCTGAAGCGTTAAGTATCGCTTATAAAGTTGGTGCTTTTACGAGATCGTTAGCTTCAGGAGTTGCTTCCTTTATATTTAGGGACATATCCATGCAGTTTTCTCAAAGTGACGCACAGGTGTTGAGTCCTGTTGCGGAAAATTTTATGACTGCGGGCTTTCGTGAAACCTTGTTTTCGGAAAACAAGCGAACAAAAAGAAAAAACAAAAAGAGCAGGGAAACACACGGGAAACACAGGCGAACCAACGCTCCGCAGTTTGTACAGCTTGCACTTGGGGTGGAACTGGCTGATATTTTTTGTCGTACAACCTACAAAAAACACTCTGATTCAGTTTAGCCGACCGCCCCTGTCGTCGTCACACCGCGTGAAGGTCAAACTGCAGCGCTTTAACTTTCCATCATTGGCCGATCAAGAGCGACCCCGCCTTGGACATAACGGCCACGTACGTATCTACGGCACGCGCGGTTCCTACACCAGAAACAGACATTAGCCGCAATGACTCTTAGAGCGATGGGTG